>NC_056733.1:1273656905-1273921905 GCF_019279795.1 Protopterus annectens
TTTAAGAAGCAAACTTGTACAATACCATCATGCAGTTATTTTTTTAATCAAAATACTTTGCTATTTCACCAAATAATCAAAATTCCAATGGGTTTGCAGGACTGGAAGAAGAAATGCAAATGAGGACATTAAAACTGCTGGGCATAAATGAACAATATACAGACCACACAAATAATAAGAGATATGGCTTAAAGGATAAAAGTGTCCTTAGTTTTCTAATATTGAGATTAATAATTAGACATAGCTTCAAGCTTAAAAAAGCTGACAGTCTTGTAGAAAATAAAGAAACTGCAGTTGATTTTACATGTTGTTAATATAGGGCTAGAAAAAAAAGGTAAGGCAGAATGAATAATTCGGCTGTGGACGTTTTGCATATTTTAAATTCCCACATTTTTCTGACACTTTCAATGAAAACTTTTAAATGTTTCTTTTTTTTTTGCCTTTCGGAAATAAAGCATTGCATATTCTGGGGTACTACTGACTAAATGTAGAATATTTTCAAATGTGGAATGTGATCTGCTGACTGATTTTTTTCAGTTAAGATTGAAATGATTTATTTATTATTTATTACAGTTGTGTTTGCTGGAATATAGCACTGATCTGATTAGTATTTTTGAAACCCAGGCTAACACTAAAGGCTCAAATTAAAGAGAAAAGTTAAATCCACAGCCAGGAAGCGTAAACCAGAAGCTTCATAAATCCTTTATTAGGTGTCCACAAACAACATAAAATGAGTGCTTTTGCTCGGTAAATACTGAGCTTTATCAAGTTAACAGTGTAGTGCAGTTTGCTTGAATAAATACAAATCTTAGAGTCACATGTTAAAATAATTAATTGAATAATTAACTCAGTAACTGAACCAATTAATTAAGGTCTTTTCACCAAAAGAAAGGTATTATTAAGGGACAGTTTATTCGTGCTTCCAGGATGTGTAGTACAATTGCTGATTTCTTGGCTGAAATTGATTTGTTGAAATCAGTATTTCTTGAGAGGGGATATCCTAACTCTTTAGTGAGTTGTTTAGCACAAGAAATTATTGATAACAGAGACAACAAATATCCACCTTTGTTGGGTAAGGGGTTTCCACAGACATCTGAGGTTAATACCGAGGGCAATATGGAACAGTCTAGTCGCTTTATTTACACTTATTCTCTCAGTTCTCTGGATATTGAAAGCGTGATACGTAGACACTGGCCGGTTCTTACTCTGCATGATGAACTGAACAACCTAGTGCAACCACACCCTAATTTTGTAAGGGAAAGAGGTGTCAACTTTAAGGAATTGTTTGAAAAGAGGTGTGCTCCAAGATTAACATCAAACCATTCCACGTTGGGCACCTTTAAATGTGGTGCTTGCAAGCAGTGTAATGCAATTGCAAATGCTGCAACCTTTTATATCCCATCAAGAAAATTCCTTATTAGTTCTAGCAGTCACTTTAATTGTGGAACCAAAGGGGTGGTTTATTTAGGGGTATGCACTTTTTGCTCCAGTTTTTATGTAGGAAAAACTGAGAGGCCTCTAAGAAAGTGAATCTACGAGCACCTTTACGACATTTCTAAGGAAAGGGAAAGTAACGCTTTTTACAAGCACTCAATTATTTGCCCTAGAATGGAGCTTAAATTTATGGTGCTAGAGCAAGTGACACCAGATGCCAGAGGAGGTGACTGGGAGACAACTTTAGAGTATAGAGAACTCCTATGGTAACTTAGACTTGATGCAGGGAAACCACCTGGCCTCAACGACAGCATAAATATTAGCAGTGTGCTTAGGTTGAGGATGGCCCGGCTATAGTGCCGTTTACATTAGTTATGCAACAGATTGTAATGGGGCCATATCACGATATTGCATACTTGTCTTTGTTCATTTTGAGTTCACAATGTACAAGCATTATTATAATGCATCACGTCTTGTTGAACATTATATATTATATATTTTACAAGTACATAAACATTATATATTCTATATACATTGTTATTTATTTAAAGGTGTCAATAGGTTTAGATTTTAGTATGTTGTAGTTGCATTTTTATTTTCGCTTGTAATGGGCCATTTAGTTTTTCATTATGTAATGTCACTATTTATTTGTCCTATTTTATATTCACGTATGCATTTTTTTGCCATTGCAGCATATATGGTCACACGCACATTTTAATGTAATATTTATATTTATATTTTAATATACATGCCTTTGGTGTTTTTAGCATTTTAGTAGTGAAAGGTATTTTAACGACCTTAATTAATTGGTTCAGTTACTGAGTTAATTATTCAATTAATTATTTTAACATGTGACTCTAAGATTTGTATTTATTCAAGCAAACTGCACTACACTGTTAACTTGATAAAGCTCGGTATTTACCGAGCGAAAGCACTCGTTTTATGTTGTTTGTGGACACCTAATAAAGGATTTACGAAGCTTCTGGTTTACGCTTCCTGGCTGTGGATTTATCTTTTATTGCCCCTGTTCTTTTACTGTTTTGGTGATTAAAGAGAAAAGTTACAAAGTTTTAATAGTATAAGCTAAGACAATAATACATTATTTATTAAAAGAGATGTTGAATAATTACATTTGTTAGATACAGTCAAATATTGAGTCTAAAACATGTTTAAGGGAAAAAACACAGTGGCATTTGTACATTCTACACTAAAGGGATAGGGAGATAGGGAGAGGAATGATTAATGAGAGTTAATTATAAAGAGGATGAAGAGAACAGAAGTTGGCTGTGAGGAGGGTGAGTGATGAAATAAGCCAGCAACTGAATAGGTAGTTGGAGAGGTATAAACTGTATGAGGAGTCAGGTTGAGAATGAAAGAGTACCGTGGTGTGTAAAGTTTAAGATGGTTGATTTTTTGTAGCACATTTAAAAGTTACAATTTTAGTGAGTTTATGTTTAAAGGAGGCTATGAGTACATTCAGTATTATTACTTTTGATGGATGATATTTTTGTAGTGCAATTAAGAGTTACAGTTTTAGTGAGGTTATGCTTAAAGGAGGCTATGAGCTCATGGTAAATGTTATTACTTTTGATGGATCAAGGAACGGATTCCCAATGTTTGTGGGCAAGTATTGTGAAGCTATGATCATTTTGATGTGTTTTACAAATGGGATATGAAGGGAGGCCACTTTGGAGTGTTTAGGTCTTTGGATGCAGTTTGATGCCTTTTTTAGTTTTGGTCCCCTCAGAACACAATCCTATTATCCCACCTCCCAGTGCACCACGTCCCCATGCCAGGTCTGCCAGCAATCCCCCCCCCCCGACTACACCTGTATTGCTGGAGCCAGTTGTGGATACTAAGGGCATCCTGGGGGTTTGTCTGTATGTAGGATATAAATAAGGAGCAGAGCTCACCAGGCAGGCAAAGGACACCTGTCCATAACCACCCTCTCAAGAAATACACAGCCAGACCTGAACATTTATTTGACTGGTTGCTTATTTTAGGTAGAAAATCTATTTAAAAATTGCACTCATCATTTCTCATTCAGATATTTATTTATATATTCTTCAAACTTATTTACATATTGTTAAAATATCTATTTGCATTTTGCATACCTATAGAATTATTCATAACCATAGAAAACATCACAATGCATGATAACAGCTTTCATAATCCAGGATAGTGGAGGGCTTGAATTCCACTGGCAATACAATTCAGTCCATGTCAGCAACCAGTTTGTCTTCATCCAGTTACTCCTGCCCTTACCGGGTTGAATACATGACTAGAATCACACTTACACATGCTTACTTTCTTCTATGTTTAACATATTGCTCCCAAACTCTTCTCTACTATCGAAGCTTGAGTCAACATACCACAATATAGCTAGATTTGCTGCTCAACAAACCTATAAATTCCACCACTGTCTATCCCTGAAACACTTAAACTGGCTAGACCTACCCAGGGTTGCCAGATTTCCAGCCCCCCAGGTAGGGACAGAAAAACAAAAGAAGGTCTCTCATGGCAAGTGAAGACCAAAAAAAAAAGGTCTTTAATGCGGAACACAGTTCCACATTAAAGAACACTGGCTCTGCAATAAACACGGAGCTTCTCGTGTTTAATGCATTGCAAGTGAAGACCAAAAAAAAAAAAAAAAAAAAAAAAAAAGGTCTTTAATGCAGAACATAGTTCCACATTAAAGCATTAAAGAACAGTAGCTCAGTAGCTCTGCACTAAACATGGAGCTTCTCGTGTTTAATGCATTGCAGTTCCGCATTCAACACAAGTAGCTCCTTGTTTAGCGATTTTTGATTGGCCCGTATACCGGCATATGGGCCAATCAAAAATCGCTAAACACAGAGCTTCTCGTGTTTAATGCGGAACACAAGAAGCTCCATGTTTAGCAATTTTTGATTGGCCTGTATGCCAGGTATACGGGACAATCAAAAAAAACAAAAAAAAAAAAAACAAAGAAAGTGGAGGCTGGCTGGGATTTAAACTGGCAGGGCGGGACTCGGGATCAGGCTGCTGATCTCGGGACAGTCCCATCCAAATACGGACGTCTGGCAGCCCTGGACCTACCCCATCTACTCCTGCTCTCACAGCTTTAAACC
Source organism: Protopterus annectens (assembly GCF_019279795.1). Classification (NCBI taxonomy): domain Eukaryota; kingdom Metazoa; phylum Chordata; order Ceratodontiformes; family Protopteridae; genus Protopterus; species Protopterus annectens. The sequence continues at coordinate 1,273,661,450 of NC_056733.1, forward strand.
ATACACTTAATTTTGTATCAGACAGCCTATTGTGTAGCCCTGTCTTCTCTCATCTATCACTACTGTCCTACAAGAAATCTCATGTGTTCATCCCTTGATCTCTTAGACATTTATAAACCCAAATCTAAATCAGGTCAAAACATATACAGATACTATCTATAGCATAGAACACGCTCCCTCCTGAAATCAGAAATCTGGAGCACCCCAAACAATTTAAGTAGGCCATAAAAGAATATCTCAAACAACAAAGGATCTGCCATTGCTCTCATCCTGCCTGATTATAACCATCCAGCTAACGTACCTCTTTCCCTCCACCCTCTACTGTCTTCTCTTCTACCTACCTCTACTTCCTTTTCCGACTCCTTCCTTCTTCCTTCCTCCTCTTATCCTTACTCTTCCTTTTTCCTTTCCATTCTCTGTAATAACCTCTTTAGACATTGTTACTATTTCAATGCTTAAACATTTGTTTTTCATTTCTGTCGTTTTTTTTTCTTTTGACTTTATTAAAGTTTAAGTATATAGAGTCTAGTCTAGAATTGCCATATTTAAGTTCTTAAACTTGTTTGTATAACTCTAGCTTATTTTTATTGCACTATTATGGAGCTTTTCTCCCTGGGACTTTGCTGAAAAAGGGCTCTGGCTCAGTCAGACATTCCCGGTCAACAAATGTAAAATAAATGTAAAATAAATAAATAACACAGACTGAGGCTGTAAAAGCTGACCGGTCATCAGAACAATGTGCCTAATAAGGAAGTGCAACTTTCCTCATTTTTCATTACCATGTATTTCCAGAGCAGCGCATTTCTGCTACTATTGACCAGTGAACATTGCTTTCATCTTTTATAATCATGATAACTCATAGAGGAACATATTGTTATCCCTAGTGGTGATGGTGTGGGAACATATCAATCTGTTGATGGCAATGTTAGTAAGGGTAAAATCTTCAAAATAAGTATCCATCTTTCTCTGCTGTTGCATGATCTCAGAGTTGGCATATTTTTGATTTGGGGGTAGAAGTTTCTTACCCACATTGGAGGGTTTAGGGCAGTAAGCCGCAGTGCAAAAAATAATCTTTGTGTGGTTCACTCAAAGTAGTTTTGTTGATTTATTTTTGTCATTTTACCTATGTGAAAATTTTTATCAGTCTATTGACATGAATCCTTAGTGGGGCACAGCATGGCCCACCCTAGTTATCATTTATAAAATTCACAAATAAATTCCTAGTCATGGTCAGCCTGCATGTTTATTATTCTTGCATTCATAAAGAACCATCCCCAAGGGATAGCTTTGGCTAAAATGTTACCCCATCCCAGTCTAGAAAATATCAGCTATCTTATGAAATCCACCCTGATATCACCTTGCCAGAGCAGGATTTAAATCCAAAACGCTGCACCCCAGAAACAAAGGAAATTAATCCACATTCTGTCCAAGATGCATGAGGGAGACATGGGAGTGAGACAGCTCCATATAACAGATCATCTGAGAAAAGGTCAGACTAACGTGTACTCCTACTTACACTACTTCAGGATTCTAACTGCCCCAGCCTACGTAAGAACTACTTCCTCACATATCTGACTGACAGGCTCTTCTTGTGCCTGAAGTTTGGCTTCTACCCTGCTGAGCCCTTCTGGGATTCAACTTTAACTGCACCAGAATCACAGAGGGAAGGCCAGATAATTTAATATGTTCCCAAACTCCTTTTGTCCTAAACTGCTTATCTAAGAAATGTATAACCACACCTGAGTGAGCTTTTCACCAATTGTTTCTTTTGGGAAGGATAAACTTTATCTCATCATGCAAATATTTTATATATTCTTAGAAATAATATCTACACCATTAACTAACCGATATGCATCTCAAACACCTCCCAAATGTGTTATAACCATATGAAATTACATTTAAATTGTAAAGCCAAATAATACACGTTAAAGCACAGTGCTAAGGGTGGTGCTCAGCTAAAAAAAAACTAATTTAGAAATTATGATTTTTTTTTCTGTAAATGTCAGAAAGGAGATGAAAGGAAGATAAAAGCAAGAAACTACAACTGAAATGCAAAACAAAAATGAAGAGGAATCAGTTGTTAGTATATAACTAAGCCACATAGAAGTTCAGAGAGACAGGAGACTATGGGTCATAAAATGTAATTACAGTGGACTTCAAAAGAGCATCTGCTATTGCTGTGAAAGCTGTTATTAGTATTCAGATGTGAAATTCTGTTAGATGTCAGTCATTTGTGAAGGTTAGATAACTATCTTCTCTATTTGTGGAAAGTGGTGGATTATCACAGGCAGCTATCTAGGGCCTACAGCTTTAGGGGGAACTATGACCTAAAAAAACAACACTCCTATGCTGGAACAATGAAAAATGTTTTAAAAATTCTCTCGGTGATCTTTTTGATTTATTTTTATTTATTTTTTTATTCCAATGCCTTTTTCTACTCTGTACAGGAGGCTTCAACCTACCTCTAACATACAGCCAATAGCAATGATATAATAAGTAGTGGCCAGCTGTAACTTATTTCACAGGAATGGAACAGAGCCAGCTGGATTCTCTGCCCCACAGTACAAGAAATGAGCATACTATTAAAATGGTATAGAAACTGATGCATGTTTCACCATACAGAAGAATATTTTGCTTTTATGTGAAGCGCAAAAGTACTTTTGAATATGTTTACTCATGCCTGCAGTATGAACTTGCTGAGAGTGTGGTTTGAAAGGGACAGATTCAATCTTACTCTTTGACTAACTTTATTTTTACTTATGCAGTTTGAAAAGCACTTTTGTACAGACTTGCTGCTGCAAGCTCAGTTTGAAAGGTACAGATTTCTTTTAACCTGCTGCTGGAAATTACAAATTTTATCAGAGGTGCATGTATGCACTGTGGTGGTGCAGCAGTTAGCATTGTTGCCACACAGCAAGAGGTTCGCCCGTTCTATTCTTGGCTGGAGCACCTTCTGTGTGGAGTCTGCATGTCCTCCCCGCAGTCGAGTGATGTTAAAGACATGCAGGTAGGTGTGAGCATGAATGGGTGTGCCTTCGTTGAAGGTCAGGCTGGCAACTTGGCACTGTAAAAATTCACTGCCAATCATAAGTGGCCTGGAGTTCCGCTGTGGCGACCCCTAACTGGGAAAAGCCAAAAGTCTTTTTATCAGAGGTGCATGTATGTGTGTATGTGTAAAGTCCCAGTTAGTAGGTATTGTCTGGTTAAGTACTTATATAGAGTCAGATTGCAAGTAGAAAGAATCAATTCCTGTGCTCATAACTATAGGAAGGCAGCTCATTTAAAGCATGGAGCTTTAATCTTCTACACCAAATGCCAGATCTCTCTCATTTTTTTTTTTTGATAAAACAGTCAATGTCAGCCATTTGAGTTTCATAGTTGTTGTGGTTAACAAAATCCATGTTGATGCAAAATGTGTTGCTTTGTTAACTTTTTAAGTGATTTAAACTAGTCTGGTCTTTTCTGTCCACAATTTTGAAGAATATTTCTGATAATCATCATATTTATGCCTTGTTCTTGAGAAAGTCACCTAACCAGACAGTGCTCTGGAGCAACTTGAAATCTGGGCTAGGATCCTCAGTGGTCATCTAGCCTGTAAGCCTTGAAACTACCTATGAACCAGAGTAGTTATTGTGTAAAGGAAGGAAATTGATGGTAGTGAACAAGAACATCATCATATTTGCCTTGTTCTTATAGGTTCATTGGTAAGTACTAGGTTAACAGCCCCGAAAGACCACTTTAAGCACAGCCAATAACTTAAAGTCAGAATCAAATAATATACCTTGTATCTGTGAGGTGAAGACCTTAACCATTATGCCAAACCCACTCACCTTTTTTGGTATTATCCTTGGTTTCCTTATTCTGCTTAATGTTGACAGTATATTAACTATTTAGCTTTTAACATAGATGTATCCCATGTGTTCTAACAGTTAGGATTCCTGGTTTTCACCCTGGTTCAAGTATCACTATGGGAATGGACCACTCCTTGGGGTTGATGTATTGGCCAAGCTATTTCTCCCACAGACACGTTACAGGGTTTGATTCTCAACTTTAATAGAAACTGGATAGGCTTAAAATGGCCTACAAGAGCAGCTAGCCTAGTACTTAGCTATGGCTACATTGGACAGATTGAAGTCTATGAGTTTAATGTTAATATATTAACTACGAATACATTTTAATTTAGCTTGTCTTTTGCAGGCATACAGGTGTAAAATGGACTATGCTTGGGCTATAATGGTTTGTCTAGCACTTAGTGCAGATGAGCATGGCTATGAGCTGTTAAAAGTGCTGCTTCTTGTAGTACAGGCTTTGATTCTCTCAGTCTTCATTTGTTTTCTGTGTGACTCTGTTCAAGTTACTTGCTCAGACTGTACTCCTGGGGTGCTTCTGAAAGGGATACTTATGTCCAATAGGCTCTCCCAGGCTGTTAGCAAATGTTTTGCACATTTGTCTTTTCTTTTGAATCCATACACCTTTCACATAGACACTAATTAGTATTTCATTATATGCTATGTGAGTATAAATCCTAGCACATTGCTTGTAGCCTAATGAGTTGTCAGATGCATTTTTGCTAAATGAGTGTTTCAAGGGTGGAGAAGTTTACTGTTACTCATGCAAATTTTGCTTTCAGTGTGAGTGCGTTTTGTTTAGAAAATGTTTGTCAGTGCTTTTTAAGGTAAAATTTGAAATTAAAGTTTTAAATGAAATCCAAATCTCTGTGATAATTGTAAAAGTAAGGAAGAAAATAGTATGCACAGGTTTGAACAGTGGATATGGTAATTATGGAGAGATAGCCACGTAATGGGATATCAGTATGGCTGCCAGGAGCCTCATTCATTATCCTGCAAAGGGCCCCATTTGTTCACAATCCAGCTCAATTGACTCTGTAGGTATATGCTGCAACAATATAGCATTGGGGATTGGTGTAAAGGTTAAGGTGTTAAACTTACAGACACAAGGTGCAAGGTTTGATTCTCACTCTTAGAAAAAAAAGTTAGCTAAGCTTAAAAGGGCCAACAATGCAGTTAGCCTTGTACTTATCTATGAACCTATGTCACCCATTCACATTGGTCAGACCTGTACTGAGTGAAGTCAAAGAAGATAACTGATGGAGAAGACATTGGGAGGTCAAAAATGAGATACAAATGACTTGCAGGCATGTATGCCCCTCCACTAAAAAGAGTATGTTGTATGCAGTAATATTTCTGATTTTTTTTATGACTTGTGGGTTGCTGAACAAAAGCTGCTGCAGCATTTATATTGCCTTTAATTGTTTTCCTTATTTATTTCAGTAAAGAATGAATTAATTCAACAGGTCTGGATTTTGAAATATTGTCTAAACATTTTGCATTTTAGTAGTCAGAACATGTTGCATTTTAGTAATATATTTCCGCAGTACCTTTTCATAATCTCCAGCAACTGCAAATGAGTTGACATTTGTACAGTCATATAGGCTGCATGTATCATTTACGTAGTCATTGTTGCATATTACCGTGATACAGTCTTTACTGTAAGCTAGAATAGCATTTAAAGATGGTGGACTGAAATGCAAAGTTGTTTGGCAACAGCAACCACTGTATTAATCAATAGTTCTCTTTTATGTGGAATTATTCAGATGACTGTTACTTCTGCAGAGTTTGTGCATGTCAGCTTACCATATACTACCAAGTCGTTAACATTTCTTATGTTCGCATAAATTCTCTTCTCTTTAAACTGTGCTGCACATTGCGTGATGATAGTGATAATTATACAATTTCATGTAGTTCATCCAAAGCTACGAATAAACTATATGGAATTTATTTCTTCATAACAATAAGGGGTATAACAGTCAAACAAACTGTCTCTAACTTCTGGTGGGGATGGGAGGGTTAACTGTAGAATGAAAGTAGTTAATGTTCTCATCATCTGGTTATTTGTAAACATTCTTTAATCTGGATTTGCAGGACTAATGCATGTGTGTGTGTGTGTGTGTGTGTGTGTGTGTGTGTGTGTGTGGTTTGTGAATTAATTTGGAATACTTTAGCTACTGCATGTTTTTGTGAAACAAATATGAACTATGAGACTTTTGCCATTATTATTATTGTGACTTTATTTGACACAGACATCTGAGAAGGATGCAGTCAACATTTTAGGTATAATAACTATTTGGGAGGGTTGTTTGTTGATTAAAATGACTGACTGCCTGATGTGTTGATAAAGTTAAAAAGTCATTAGTCTCTCTCTTTGCAGGACTGGTGTGCATTTGTGCAAAGGTAAACTGAAATATGTTACTGAGGCCATGTTAACATAACCAGATGTGAATGTGTACACAGTCAATAAAGTGGAAATAACTGGGTAGCTATAATAACAGCAGTCTGAGTGGCTTCTTATGGTTAAAATAGGTTCATAGGTTCATAGGATGTCACTAGGCTATTGGCCTGGAGGCCCTTATAAGCCTAACCAAGAATTTCACCCATGTTCCCTCAAAGTCAGCACCTGTTTCCCCTGTCCAGCAGGGACACAGGTGGGATCCCAAGGGTATATTTTCTGTTTCCCATCCAGTCATCCAGGTTTCTCTTAAAGAGGGCTATAGAGGTACTCTGCTTGACATGAAGAGGGAGTCTATTCCACATACATGGGAGTCTTGGGACACAAATCTATCCCACCAACAAGTTCTATTAATGTCAGAGACCAGGTTAAGGCCTTGCATGCGAGTTGCATGAGTGGAGTTTTTCTTACAGATACGCAATGACTCCATCAAGGCTGGAAATTGCCTTGTATGCCAGACACAGGTCACCTCTGAGCAGTCTGTATGAGACTGAGTAGAGGGACAAGGCTTTTAGCCTATCTATGTAGGATGGGTGTTTGAGACCCTGGATTTTCCTGGTCATGAACCTCTGTGGTCTCTCCAGCTGTTGCATGTGCTTGGCAAGATACATGTCGAAAGAGGCATTGCACTCGATAATAGGTCTGATAAGGGAGGAATACAGGGATGTTATAACCTCCTTGTTCCTGGATGAAATAACCTTATTTATGAGGTGGGCCATGTAGAAAGCCTTCTGTACAATGGAGGAAATGTGGTGGTCAAAGTCAGATTGCTATCAGCCTGGGTGCCCAAGTCCCTCACAACTGATTGCATGCTTAGTACATTGTTATTAATGTGATAATTAGTGGGGATGACATTTTCCCCAAAGGTGATAATGATGCATTTCTTGGCATTCAGTTTGAGGCCATGCTTCTGGCACCAATCATTAGTTTGGGAAAGGCCCTCTTGGAGGATGTTCACATCACTAGGATAATTTAAGACACCGCCCAGCTTGCAGTCATCTGCAAACTTGGTCAGCCACACGCCACTGGTTTTGGCTTGCACCTTAGAAAAGTATATCCCAAACAGTAGAGTCCCCAAGACTGATCCTTGGGGTATACCATTCGTTACAGGTCTACTACTAGAGGTGGCTTCTCCTACTTTGACTGAGTGGGTTCTATCAGTGAGCCAATTAGCTACACATCTGGTAACATATGGGCTGATGCCTAGCTGGGAGAGTTTATCTATTATGCCTGAGTGTGGAATAGTGTCAAAGGCTTTGGTTAGGTCAAGGTAGGTGGTATGCACTGTCTCCCCCCACTGTCCATGACTTTGGTGACTGTTTCAAAGAAGTCGACTAAGTTTAACAGGCATGCTCTCCCTTTGACAAAACCAAACTGTGTGGGGTCAAGTGTTTGGAGGTTGCCAATGTTCTTGTTTATAATGTCCATGATAATGCGTTCCATGGCCTTGCAGATCAGGCTAGTTAGGCTGATGGGCCTATAATTGCCTGGGACAGTGGATGCTCCACATTTGTGTAGAGAGATGACAGTGGCTGTCCTCCATTCAGCTGGGATGAAGCTGGTGCTCAGGCTTTGGTTAAATAGGATGTCTAATGGAGCTGAGAGCTCATGCCTGAAGTCATGTAGGATACAGCCAGGGATGTTATCATGTCCCATTGAGACTGTATTTTTTTTTACTTTGAGAGGGCATTAAGGACCTGCTCCTTGGTGATGAGGGAAGGGGGGCAGATGCTGATGATGTCCTGGTTTACTGATGGTGGGAGGGGGTGAAATTTTCACTGAACCTGTCTGCCAGCACGTTAGCTATATCTATGCCATTTGTGTTCTGAAAGGGTACTTTTCTCACTATTAGTTCATGAACTTCTTTCGTGCTTTTGAGAATATTACAGTACTTTTTAGATTGTCTAATTTAGATAGGCAAGAGGTTCAATGTCCAGCATGGAAGACAAATGGGTGTGTAAGACTGTGTGTATCCCTTAGTGATGTATCCACTGCCCCTAAGAATATTTCTTTTAAGACATTTCCTGTGGTGCTTGCAAGTATTACAGTGCTCTTTATGTTGTGTAGCATAGATAGTTAGAAGGTTCAATACTCAGCATGAATGATGTGTGTGTGTGTGTGTGTGTGTGTGTGTGTGTGTGTGTGTGTGTGTGTGTGTGTGTGTGTGTGTGTGTGTGTGTGTGTGTGTGTGTGTGTGTATGTATATGTATGTATGTATGTATGCATCCGGGCCGGCCTTAACTGAAATGGTGCCCTAGGCGAAGTAGTGCTCTGGTGCCCCTTAACCCACACCCACACCATACTCAAGGAACACAACTATTTGAGCCACACCCACATGCAGGTCACTCCCACAAAAGCCACTCAAGTTATTTCTTTCAATTTTTTAAATGCATGAAAAATCAGTGAACGCCTTGTCATACTATAACAAAGATACATTGTAATGTAGTTAAACTGCAAGTGAAGGCTGAACTCTCATTAATAAGCCTGCTAGATCTATTGCCCTTTCAAGAATTTATATACAGTCATGACAGACAGTAACAGCATTGCTTTTATAAGGTGCATTGATGTTCACGTGATCAGAGTAATTAAAATACATTTCTTTATACTTAAGATTAAGGCCTATTTATCATGTATCTCTGTTACAATTTGACATAAGATCACTTTTCAACCTGCACCAATGGAAGGGCAGTTCTTAACTACCACATCAGCTCAAGTACTCTATCATGCAACACACTGAAATTTAACAGCTATAGTGGCTTATTCCATGCAGTCAGATTTACAACATATTTAAAAACTGAGTTAGTGCCTCCAGTGCTGTTAAGTATACATAACGTTAATACATAATTCAATTTCAGTTCCTTTGCCCCCCCCCAAAAAAAAGCATATATGTGGAGGCAAGCGCTGTATTCAACTGCAAGCTAAACCAGGGAGCCAGGCCCCCTATCCTTAAAATAGAACCAAGATCACCACATGACTATTCCTGCATAAAAATAAAGCGCAATACAACTGAGTGCCTAGTTAAGCCACACAGGAGTAGGAAATGGGAAACACAGGATCACAATTCTTAGTTATCGCATAAAGTTAAAACTAAAAATGGAAAGCCATCTTAACAGCTAGACAAACTACTGAATATTCCCAGCCTGTATTCTCAGGGGAATATCACATTATAAACAAGACAGGTAAAACTGCTACCAAAGTATATCACGTCAGATTTTGATTACTCAAAAGACAGGCTGTGGTACTTCAGTATAATGCATGACTACTGTTGTCTATCATGCTAAACTTCCATTTGTATGATGTACACAGTTACATCAAAGTACATAACAACTGCTTCTGCTAATATGCATCACTGCGTTAAAAAGCTGTGACTTCTATTGCACACAGTTTATAATTAAACTGACCTCACAGCCTGCAATGACCAATTTAAAACTAGCAATGAAAGGAATGGTAATGACTTAATGAAAGAGCCCGCTATACAACATCTATTTCTACACCAAAACTAGCAAGAAATGGAATGGTAATGACTTAATGAAAGAGCCCACTAAACAACATCTTTTTCTACACCAAAACTAGCAAGAAATGGAATGGTAATGACTTAATGAAAGAGCCCACTATACAACATCTATTTCTACACCAAAACTTGCAAGAAATGGAATGGTAATGACTTAATGAAAGAGCCCACTATACAACATCTATTTCTACACCAAAACTAGCAAGAAATGGAATGGTAATGACTTAATGAAAGAGCCCACTATACAACATCTATTTCTACACCAAAACTAGCAAGAAATGGAATGGTAATGACTTAATGAAAGAGCCCACTATACAACATCTATTTCTACACTAAAACTAGCAAGAAATGGAATGGTAATGACTTAACGAAAGAGCCCACTATACAACATCTATTTCTACAACAAAACTAGCAAGAAATGGAATGGTAATGACTTAATGAAAGAGCCCACTGTACAACATCTATTTCTACACTAAAACTAGCAAGAAATGGAATGGTAATGACTTAACGAAAGAGCCCACTATACAACATCTATTTCTACACCAAAACTAGCAAGAAATGGAATGGTAATGACTTAATGAAAGAGCCCACTGTACAACATCTATTTCTACACTAAAACTAGCAAGAAATGGAATGGTAATGACTTAACGAAAGAGCCCACTATACAACATCTATTTCTACACCAAAACTAGCAAGAAATGGAATGGTAATGACTTAATGAAAGAGCCCACTATACAACATCTATTTCTACACCAAAACTAGCAAGAAATGGAATGGTAATGACTTAATGAAAGAGCCCACTATACAACATCTATTGTTACACCAAAACTAGGAAGAAATGGAATGGTAATGACTTAATGAAAGAGCCCGCTATACAACATCTATTTCTACACCAAAACTAGCAAGAAATGGAATGGTAATGACTTAATGAAAGAGCCCACTATACAACATCTATTTCTACACCAGAACTAGCAAGAATTGGAATGGTAATGACTTAATGAAAGAGCCCACTATACAACATCTATTTCTACACCAAAACTAGCAAGAAATGGAATGTTAATGACTTAACGAAAGAGCCCACTATACAACATCTATTTCTACACCAAAACTAGCAAGAAATGGAATGGTAATGACTTAACAAAAGAGCCCACTATACAACATCTATTTCTACACCAAAACTAGCAAGAAATGGAATGGTAATGACTTAATGAAAGAGCCCACTATACAACATCTATTTCTACACCAAAACTAACAAGAAATGGAATGGTAATGACTTAATGAAAGAGCCCGCTATACAAAATCTATTTCTACACCAAAACTAGCAAGAAATGGAATGGTAATGACTTAATGAAGGAGACCACTATACAACATCTATTCTATTTCTACACCAAAACTAGCAAGAAATGGAATGGTAATGACTTAATGAAAGAGCCCACTATACAACATCTATTTCTACACCAAAACTAGCAAGAAATGGAATGGTAATGACTTAATGAAAGAGCCCACTATACAACATCTATTGTTACACCAAAACTAGCAAGAAATGGAATGGTAATGACTTAATGAAAGAGCCCACTATACAACATCTATTTCTACACCAAAACTAGCAAGAAATGGAATGGTAATGACTTAATGAAAGAGCCCACTATACAACATCTATTTCTACACCAAAACTAGCAAGAAATGGAATGGTAATGACTTAACGAAAGAGCCCACTATACAACATCTATTTCTACACCAAAACTAGCAAGAAATGGAATGGTAATGACTTAATGAAAGAGCCCACTATACAACATCTATTTCTACACCAAAACTAGCAAGAAATGGAATGGTAATGACTTAATGAAAGAGCCCACTATACAACATCTATTTCTACACCAAAACTAGCAAGAAATGGAATGGTAATGACTTAATGAAAGAGCCCGCTATACAACATCTATTTCTACACCAAAACTAGCAAGAAATGGAATGGTAATGACATAATAAAAGACACCACTATACAACATCTATTTCTACACCAAAACTAACAAGAAATGGAATGGTAATGACTTAACGAAAGAGCCCACTATACAACATCTATTTCTGCACCAAAACTAACAAGAAATGGAATGGTAATGACTTAATGAAAGAGCCCACTATACAACATTTATTTCTACACTAAAACTAGCAAGAAATGGAATGGTAATGACTTAATGAAAGAACCCGCTACACAACATCTATTTCTACACCAAAACTAGCAAGAAATGGAATGGTAATGACTTAACGAAAGAGCCCACTATACAACGTCTATTTCTACACTAAAACTAGCAAGAAATGGAATGGTAATGACTTAACGAAAGAGCCCGCTACACAACATCTATTTCTACACCAAAACTAGCAAGAAATGGAATGGTAATTACTTAACGAAAGAGCCCACTATACAACATCTATTTCTACACTAAAACTAGCAAGAAATGGAATGGTAATGACTTAACAAAAGAGCCCACTATACAACATCTATTTCTACACCAAAACTAGCAAGAAATGGAATGGTAATGACTTAATGAAAGAGCCCACTATACAACATCTATTTCTACACCAAAACTAGCAAGAAATGGAATGGTAATGACTTAATGAAAGAGCCCACTATACAACATCTATTTCTACACTAAAACTAGCAAGAAATGGAATGGTAATGACTTAACGAAAGAGCCCACTATACAACATCTATTTCTACACTAAAACTAGCAAGAAATGGAATGGTAATGACTTAATGAAAGAGCCCACTATACAACATCTATTCTATTTCTACACCAAAACTAGCAAGAAATGGAATGGTAATGACTTAACGAAAGAGCGCACTATATAACATCTATTTCTACACCAAAACTAGCAAGAAATGGAATGGTTTTGACTTAATAAAAGAGCCCACTATACAACATCTATTTCTACACAAAAACTAGCAAGAAATGGAATGGTAATGACTTAATGAAAGAGCCCACTATACAACATCTATTTCTACACTAAAACTAGCAAGAAATGGAATGGTAATGACTTAATGCAAGAGCCCGCTACACAACATCTATTTCTACACCAAAACTAGCAAGAAATGGAATGGTAATGACTTAATGAAAAAGCCCACTATACAACATCTATTTCTACACAAAAACTAGCAAGAAATGGAATGGTAATGACTTAAGGAAAGAGCCCACTATACAACATCTATTTCTACACCAAAACTAGCAAGAAATGGAATGGTAATGACTTAATGAAAGAGCCCACTATACAACATCTATTTCTACACCAAAACTAGCAAGAATTGGAATGGTAATGACTTAATGAAAGAGCCCACTATACAACATCTATTTCTACACCAAAACTAGCAAGAAATGGAATGGTAATGACTTAATGAAAGAGCCCACTATACAACATCTATTTCTACACCAAAACTAGCAAGAAATGGAATGGTAATGACTTAATGAAAGAGCCCACTATACAACATCTATTCTATTTCTACACCAAAACTAGCAAGAAATGGAATGGTAATGACTTAATGAAAGAGCCCACTATACAACATCTATTTCTACACCAAAACTAGCAAGAAATGGAATGGTAATGACTTAATGAAAGAGCCCACTATACAACATCTATTTCTACACCAAAACTAGCAAGAAATGGAATGGTAATGACTTAATGAAAGAGCCCACTATATAACATCTATTTCTACACCAAAACTAGCAAGAAATGGAATGGTAATGACTTAATGAAAGAGCCCACTATACAACATCTATTTCTACACCAAAACTAGCAAGAAATGGAATGGTAATGACTTAATGAAAGAGCCCACTATACAACATCTATTTCTACACCAAAACTAGCAAGAAATGGAATGGTAATGACTTAATGAAAGAGCCCACTATACAACATCTATTTCTACACCAAAACTAGCAAGAAATGGAATGGTAATGACTTAATGAAAGAGCCCACTATATAACATCTATTTCTACACCAAAACTAGCAAGAAATGGAATGGTAATGACTTAACGAAAGAGCCCACTATACAACATCTATTTCTACACCAAAACTAGCAAGAAATGGAATGGTAATGACTTAATGAAAGAGCCCACTATACAACATCTATTTCTACACCAAAACTAGCAAGAAATGGAATGGTAATGACTTAATGAAAGAGCCCACTATACAACATCTATTTCTACACCAAAACTAGCAAGAAATGGAATGGTAATGACTTAATGAAAGAGCCCACTATACAACATCTATTTCTACACCAAAACTAGCAAGAAATGGAATGGTAATGACTTAATGAAAGAGCCCACTATACAACATCTATTTCTACACCAAAACTAGCAAGAAATGGAATGGTAATGACTTAATGAAAGAGCCCACTATACAACATCTATTTCTACACCAAAACTAGCAAGAAATGGAATGGTAATGACTTAATGAAAGGGCCCACTATACAACATCTATTTCTACACCAAAACTAGCAAGAAATGCAATGGTAATGACTTAATGAAAGAGCCCACTATACAACATCTATTTCTACACCAAAACTAGCAAGAAATGGAATGGTAATGACTTAATGAAAGAGCCCACTATACAACATCTATTTCTACACCAAAACTAGCAAGAAATGGAATGGTAATGACTTAATGAAAGAGCCCACTATACAACATCTATTTCTACACCAAAACTAGCAAGAAATGGAATGGTAATGACTTAATGAAAGAGCCCACTATACAACATCTATTTCTACACCAAAACTAGCAAGAAATGGAATGGTAATGACTTAATGAAAGAGCCCACTATACAACATCTATTTCTACACCAAAACTAGCAAGAAATGGAATGGTAATGACTTAATGAAAGAGCCCACTATACAACATCTATTTCTACACCAAAACTAGCAAGAAATGGAATGGTAATGACATAATGAAAGAGCCCACTATACAACATCTATTTCTACACCAGAACTAGCAAGAAATGGAATGGTAATGACTTAATGAAAGAGCCCACTATACAACATCTATTTCTACACCAAAACTAGCAAGAAATGGAATGGTAATGACTTAATGAAAGAGCCCACTATACAACATCTATTTCTACACCAAAACTAGCAAGAAATGGAATGGTAATGACTTAATGAAAGAGCCCACTATACAACATCTATTTCTACACCAAAACTAGCAAGAAATGGAATGGTAATGACTTAATGAAAGAGCCCACTATACAACATCTATTTCTACACCAAAACTAGCAAGAAATGGAATGGTAATGACTTAATGAAAGAGCCCACTATACAACATCTATTTCTACACCAAAACTAGCAAGAAATGGAATGGTAATGACTTAATGAAAGAGCCCACTATACAACATCTATTTCTACACCAAAACTAGCAAGAAATGGAATGGTAATGACTTAATGAAAGAGCCCACTATACAACATCTATTTCTACACCAAAACTAGCAAGAAATGGAATGGTAATGACTTAATGAAAGAGCCCACTATACAACATCTATTTCTACACCAAAACTAGCAAGAAATGGAATGGTAATGACTTAATGAAAGAGCCCACTATACAACATCTATTTCTACACCAAAACTAGCAAGAAATGGAATGGTAATGACTTAATGAAAGAGCCCACTATACAACATCTATTTCTACACGAAAACTAGCAAGAAATCGAATGGTAATGACATAATCAAAGACCCCACTATATAACATCTATTCCTACACCAAAACTAGCCAGATAGGGAATGGTAATGACTTAATGAAAGAGCCCACTATACAACATCTATTTCTACACCAAAACTAGCAAGAAATGGAATGGTAATGACTTAATGAAAGAGCCCACTATACAACATCTATTTCTACACCAAAACTAGCAAGAAATGGAATGGTAATGACTTAATGAAAGAGCCCACTATACAACATCTATTTCTACACCAAAACTAGCAAGAAATGGAATGGTAATGACTTAATGAAAGAGCCCACTATACAACATCTATTTCTACACCAAAACTAGCAAGAAATGGAATGGTAATGACTTAATGAAAGAGCCCACTATACAACATCTATTTCTACACCAAAACTAGCAAGAAATGGAATGGTAATGACTTAATGAAAGAGCCCACTATACAACATCTATTTCTACACCAAAACTAGCAAGAAATGGAATGGTAATGACTTAATGAAAGAGCCCACTATACAACATCTATTTCTACACCAAAACTAGCAAGAAATGGAATGGTAATGACTTAATGAAAGAGCCCACTATACAACATCTATTTCTACACCAAAACTAGCAAGAAATGGAATGGTAATGACTTAATGAAAGAGCCCACTATACAACATCTATTTCTACACCAAAACTAGCAAGAAATGGAATGGTAATGACTTAATGAAAGAGCCCACTATACAACATCTATTTCTACACCAAAACTAGCAAGAAATGGAATGGTAATGACTTAATGAAAGAGCCCACTATACAACATCTATTTCTACACCAAAACTAGCAAGAAATGGAATGGTAATGACTTAATGAAAGAGCCCACTATACAACATCTATTTCTACACCAAAACTAGCAAGAAATGGAATGGTAATGACTTAATGAAAGAGCCCACTATACAACATCTATTTCTACACCAAAACTAGCAAGAAATGGAATGGTAATGACTTAATGAAAGAGCCCACTATACAACATCTATTTCTACACCAAAACTAGCAAGAAATGGAATGGTAATGACTTAATGAAAGAGCCCACTATACAACATCTATTTCTACACCAAAACTAGCAAGAAATGGTATGGTAATGACTTAATGAAAGAGCCCACTATACAACATCTATTTCTACACCAAAACTAGCAAGAAATGGAATGGTAATGACTTAATGAAAGAGCCCACTATACAACATCTATTTCTACACCAAAACTAGCAAGAAATGGAATGGTAATGACTTAATGAAAGAGCCCACTATACAACATCTATTTCTACACCAAAACTAGCAAGAAATGGAATGGTAATGACTTAATGAAAGAGCCCACTATACAACATCTATTTCTACACCAAAACTAGCAAGAAATGGAATGGTAATGACTTAATGAAAGAGCCCACTATACAACATCTATTTCTACACCAAAACTAGCAAGAAAGAGCCCACTATACAACATCTATTTCTAAAACAAAACTACCAAGAAATGGAATTGTAATGACTTAATGAAAGAGCACACTATACAACATCTATTTCTACACCAAAACTAGCAAGAAATGGAATGGTAATGACTTAATGAAAGAGCCCACTATACAACATCTATTTCTACACCAAAACTAGCAAGAAATGGAATGGTAATGACTTAATGAAAGAGCCCACTATACAACATCTATTTCTACACCAAAACTAGCAAGAAATGGAATGGTAATGACTTAATGAAAGAGCCCACTATACAACATCTATTTCTACACCAAAACTAGCAAGAAATGGAATGGTAATGACTTAATGAAAGAGCCCACTATACAACATCTATTTCTACACCAAAACTAGCAAGAAATGGAATGGTAATGACTTAATGAAAGAGCCCACTATACAACATCTATTTCTACACCAAAACTAGCAAGAAATGGAATGGTAATGACTTAATGAAAGAGCCCACTATACAACATCTATTTCTACACCAAAACTAGCAAGAAATGGAATGGTAATGACTTAATGAAAGAGCCCACTATACAACATCTATTTCTACACCAAAACTAGCAAGAAATGGAATGGTAATGACTTAATGAAAGAGCCCACTATACAACATCTATTTCTACACCAAAACTAGCAAGAAATGGAATGGTAATGACTTAATGAAAGAGCCCACTATACAACATCTATTTCTACACCAAAACTAGCAAGAAATGGAATGGTAATGACTTAATGAAAGAGCCCACTATACAACATCTATTTCTACACTAAAACTAGCAAGAAATGGAATGGTAATGACTTAATGAAAGAGCCCACTATACAACATCTATTTCTACACCAAAACTAGCAAGAAATGGAATGGTAATGACTTAATGAAAGAGCCCACTATACAACATCTATTTCTACACCAAAACTAGCAAGAAATGGAATGGTTTTGACTTAATAAAAGAGCCCACTATACAACATCTATTTCTACACAAAAACTAGCAAGAAATGGAATGGTAATGACTTAATGAAAGAGCCCACTATACAACATCTATTTCTACACTAAAACTAGCAAGAAATGGAATGGTAATGACTTAATGCAAGAGCCCGCTACACAACATCTATTTCTACACCAAAACTAGCAAGAAATGGAATGGTAATGACTTAATGAAAAAGCCCACTATACAACATCTATTTCTACACAAAAACTAGCAAGAAATGGAATGGTAATGACTTAAGGAAAGAGCCCACTATACAACATCTATTTCTGCACCAAAACTAGCAAGAATTGGAATGGTAATGACTTAATGAAAGAGCCCACTATACAACATCTATTTCTACACCAAAACTAGCAAGAATTGGAATGGTAATGACTTAATGAAAGAGCCCACTATACAACATCTATTGTTACACCAAAACTAGCAAGAAATGGAATGGTAATGACTTAATGAAAGAGCCCGCTATACAACATCTATTTCTACACCAAAACTAGCAAGAAAAGGAAGTGTAATGACTTAATGAAAGAGCCCACTATACAACATCTATTCTATTTCTACACCAAAACTAGCAAGAAATGGAATGGTAATGACTTAATGAAAGAGACCACTATACAACATCTATTCTATTTCTACACCAAAACTAGCAAGAAATGGAATGGTAATGACTTAATGAAAGAGCCCACTATACAACATCTATTTCTACACCAAAACTAGCAAGAAAAGGAATGGTAATGACTTAATGAAAGAGCCCGCTATACAACATCTATTTCTACACCAAAACTAGCAAGAAATGGAATGGTAATGACTTAATGAAAGAGCCCGCTATACAACATCTATTTCTACACCAAAACTAGCAAGAAATGGAATGGTAATGACTTAATGAGAGAGCCCGCTATACAACATCTATTTCTACACCAAAACTAGCAAGAAATGGAATGGTAATGACTTAATGAAAGAGCCCACTATACAACATCTATTTCTACACCAAAACTAGCAAGAATTGGAATGGTAATGACTTAATGAAAGAGCCCACTATACATCTATTTCTACACTAAAACTAGCAAGAAATGGAATGGTAATGACTTAATGAAAGAGCCCGCTATACAACATCTATTTCTACACCAAAACTAGCAAGAAATGGAATGGTAATGACTTAATGAAAGAGCCCACTATACAACATCTATTTCTACACCAAAACTAGCAAGAAATGGAATGGTAATGACTTAATGAAAGAGCCCACTATACAACATCTATTTCTACACCAAAACTAGCAAGAAATGGAATGGTAATGACTTAATGAAAGAGCCCGCTATACAACATCTATTTCTACACCAAAACTAGCAGGAAATGGAATGGTAATGACTTAATGAAAGAGCCCACTATACAACATCTATTTCTACACCAAAACTAGCAAGAAATGGAATGGTAATGACTTAATGAAAGAGCCCACTATACAACATCTATTTCTACACCAAAACTAGCAAGAATTGGAATGGTAATGACTTAATGAAAGAGCCCACTATACAACATCTATTTCTACACTAAAACTAGAAAGAAATGGAATGGTAATGACTTAATGAAAGAGCCCGCTATACAACATCTATTTCTACACCAAAACTAGCAAGAAATGGAATGGTAATGTACTTAATGAAAGAGCCCACTACACAACCTCTATTTCTACACCAAAACTAGCAAGAAATGGAATGGTAATGACTTAATGAAAGAGCCCACTATACAACATCTATTTCTACACCAAAACTAGCAAGAAATGGAATGGTAATGACTTAGTGAAAGAGCCCACTATACAACATCTATTTCTACACTAAAACTAGCAAGAAATGGAATGGTAATGACTTAATGAAAGAGCCCACTATACATCTATTTCTACACCAAAACTAGCAAGAATTGGAATGGTAATGACTTAATGAAAGAGCCCGCTATACAACATCTATTTCTACACCAAAACTAGCAAGAAATGGAATGGTAATGACTTAATGAAAGAGCCTGCTATACAACATCTATTTCTACACCAAAACTAGCAAGAAATGGAATGGTAATGACTTAATGAAAGAGCCCGCTATACAACATCTATTTCTACACCAAAACTAGCAAGAAATGGAATGGTAATGACTTAATGCAAGAGCCCACTATACAACATCTATTTCTACACTAAAACTAGCAAGAAATGGAATGGTAATGACTTAATGAAAGAGCCCACTATACAACATCTATTTCTACACCAAAACTAGCAAGAAATGGAATGGTAATGACTTAATGAAAGAGACCACTATACAACATCTATTCTATTTCTACACCAAAACTAGCAAGAAATGGAATGGTAATGACTTAATGAAAGAGCTCACTATACAACATCTATTTCTACACCAAAACTAGCAAGAAATGGAATGGTAATGACTTAATGAAAGAGCCCACTATACAACATCTATTTCTACACCAAAACTAGCAAGAAATGGAATGGTAATGACTTAATGAAAGAGCCCACTATACAACATCTATTTCTACACCAAAACTAGCAAGAAATGGAATGGTAATGACTTAATGAAAGAGCCCACTATACAACATCTATTTCTACACTAAAACTAGCAAGAAATGGAATGGTAATGACTTAACGAAAGAGCCCACTAAACAACATCTATTTCTACACCAAAACTAGTAAGAAATGGAATGGTAATGACTTAATGAAAGAGCCCACTATACAACATCTATTGTTACACCAAAACTAGCAAGAAATGGAATGGTAATGACTTAATGAAAGAGCCCGCTATACAACATCTATTTCTACACCAAAACTAGCAAGAAATGGAATGGTAATGACTTAATGAAAGAGCCCGCTATACAACATCTATTTCTACACCAAAACTAGCAAGAAATGGAATGGTAATGACTTAATGAAAGAGCCCACTGTACAACATCTATTTCTACACCAAAACTAGCAAGAAATTGAATGGTAATGACTTAATGAAAGAGCCCGCTATACAACATCTATTTCTACACCAAAACTAGCAAGAAATGGAATGGTAATGACTTAACGAAAGAGCCCACTGTACAACATCTATTTCTACACCAAAACTAGCAAGAAATGGAATGGTAATGACTTAATGAAAGAGCCCACTATACAACATCTATTTCTACACCAAAACTAGCAAGAAATGGAATGGTAATGACTTAATGAAAGAGCCCACTATACAACATCTATTTCTACACCAAAACTAGCAAGAAATGGAATGGTAATGACTTAATGAAAGAGCCCGCTATACAACATCTATTTCTACACCAAAACTAGCAAGAAATGGAATGGTAATGACTTAATTTAAGAGCCCGCTATGCAACATCTATTTCTACACCGAAACTAACAAGAAATGGAATGGCAATGACTTAATGAAAGAGCCCACTATACAACATCTATTTCTACACCAAAACTAGCAAGAATTGGAATGGTAATGACTTAATGAAAGAGCCCACTATACAACATCTATTTCTACACCAAAACTAGCAAGAAATGGAATGGTAATGACTTAATGAAAGAGCCCACTATACAACATCTATTTCTACACCAAAACTAGCAAGAATTGGAATGGTAATGACTTAATGAAAGAGCCCACTATACAACATCTATTTCTACACCAAAACTAGCAAGAAATGGAATGGTAATAACTTAATGAAAGAGCCCGCTATACAACATCTATTTCTACACCAAAACTAGCAAGAAATGGAATGGTAATGACTTAATGAAAGAGCCCACTATACAACATCTATTTCTACACCAAAACTAGCAAGAAATGGAATGGTAATGACTTAATGAAAGAGCCCGCTATACAACATCTATTTCTACACCAAAACTAGCAAGAAATGGAATGGTAATGACTTAATGAAAGAGCCCACTATACAACATCTATTTCTACACTAAAACTAGCAAGAAATGGAATGGTAATGACTTAACGAAAGAGCCCGCTATACAACATCTATTTCTACACCAAAACTAGCAAGAAATGGAATGGTAATGACTTAATGAAAGAGCCCACTATACAACATCTATTTCTACACCAAAACTAGCAAGAAATGGAATGGTAATGACTTTGTGAAACCGAAAGCCCATACAACAGGTTTTTCTAAACCACTGCCTTCTTAGAAGTATCTACATCATCATGCGTCTAGCATTTTTAGCTTACTCACTCTTATCTAATGCAATTGTATCAGATAGGAAAGGGAGAAGCTTGCCAAATTAACTTCATCTTTAATGGAAAGAAATGCTTTCTTCAACAATGTTTGTTAATACACACTGGCCATACCTCTCAACCTCTTAGAGCAACAAATCCTGACAAACCCATACAAAAAGTGGGACAAAGGCCCTAAAAAATGGGACAGTTGTTTTAATATTGCTCTTAAACTTAGAAAGCTGTTAGAGTAACAGGTTTTGCATTAACATGAATTTTCTAAAGGGTATGGATTCTGAAACTCATGCCTGTCATTTTCAAACTTCAATCTTTAATGATTTGCCACAAAACCACAATTTTTTGAAAAACAGACAAAAAATAAGGCAACAATCTGGACATTCTGTGGAAATACTGACACCAGATACAGGCCTGTTGCAAAATGGCTATAGCATGATGCAGTCACTGAGCACTGTGGGATTGGTCACCTTGTTACATAGCTTACACTGGTCAAATTAAGTAGCAATTTCCACAAAAACTCACACACCTCTTCTACTTCAATACAATTACATCACTGAGAATGCAGGCTGGGAATATTCAATAAGTTTGCCTAGAATTTGCTTACAGAAACTACTTTTGCATCTATCAAACCTGCATTCATTTACCTATACAGGCAATGCATGCAAGCAACCCAAAAATGCCAGTTTGTGACTCTGTGCTGAGCTGATTGCTTGGTTCTGCCTCACTACATCATTTTGCAAATTTGCTCACTCCAGATGCGTTACAGGTACAGCCAGAGGAAACTGGTCAAAACAAATCCAGACATTCTCACCACCCTAACAAAATGTATAGCAACCTCCCCCTGCTCCTGCTTTACACTAGCTTATAGTTGAAGACAAATAAATGGTAAAAACAAAACAAATCCATACATTCTCAGGACACCAAACAGACCACAGAAAGCAGCACAATGCTTAGGGAACTCCCTCCCTCCTCCCGGTTACAGCAGCTTACATGTTTGGGCATCTTACTGGGATAAATGACCTAAATGCTGTCATCTTCTTATGTTATTTTGCAGAGTAGCTCTACAAACCTGGTAGAGAGGGAATTTTACAGTATGTTACTGGCAGGGGTTTTAGCTATGTGCTTAATTGTCGAGCAAGTAGCAACCTGACCATGTGTCGGCTGGTGATGACACACACTCTGTGCAAAAAGTTGTAGCAGACTGTGTGATGTTGCATCTCTGATAACCTGAGATCACCTTTCATGTGCCATTTATTCAGATTTTGCCCATGTCAGGTCTACTAAACATTTTCAACTTACACTGGAGGCCAAAAAACTGAAACTACAGCAGTACAGGTATTAATGCAAAGGCTCTTACAGTAAAGTATAATAGTTTGCCTTTCACTGGATATTTGCAAAAGTAGGAAAACAAAGTCCTGGGTAAATGGTAGAAACATATCAATATCTTTCCTTCACACACCTCGTTCATAAATAGACCTGCCACCCAAATGCATTGCTAGCCCCTAAACCAAAACTGTAGTAAGCCTAGCCATTCCAATTGCTGTCTAGATTATGTCCAGTAAATAAGTCAAATACTTTGAAGACAAAAACATGCCTCCATCATTAGAAAGACAGTTATCACCAGAGCAAATCTAGGATCCAAATTAGAATATGCTATAAATGTTAAACAGTGTCAGCAACATAAAATTAACAAAGAGGTAAAAATGTGTGTTTGTGGGAGGGGGGGTCTCCAATGTTTAGCCAATTTTCCTGAACTCGTGACCACTCTTGGGAAGTGCTTTTAAATGAAATGTGGCTCCTTTTGGACAATGTACTAAAACTAGTAAAACAAACACACCATCTCCCTAGAATACAACACATAGGGACTACCCATTGCAGTCAGCAAGCTTACCTAGCAGAGTTTGAAATTAAGCCATAAAATCTCAACATGCATCTTTCATTTAAACATCCTCCTGTAAACCTGAACGATACCCATGTGTACAAACAATATCAGGTATTGCAGTCCCACCTAGGTTAGTCTTGGTGTATCCCACATCTCACAGGAAACTCAGAATTCTAAGATCATAGCCGCTACTTCCAGGTTTTCCTGCCAGATGACCTTCAACCACAAAAGAGCAGGCTCACTTGCAAGCGTCTCAACTTCTTTGCTTAGAATTCCGGACAAAGTGAAAAATAAGGAGGGGGGCAAAGTAGCAACCTGACCATGTGCCAAAGACTACAACTGTTAGCTGAGATATACAAGTATCTTGTTTTTTTTGATTATTTATACAGATTATTGTTTCTAGCAATTTATATATAGCACTTTTTATTGCCTGCTGCACAGTTTTTGAGTGTATTTTTATTGCTATTAACTAATCTACATGGGTAACTGATTTGTTTGCAGTTAAAAAAGCATTCTGTAGAGTCTCATTGCTCATTTATCTGTTTAAAAACTTTCATTTTGTGGCTTTCTGTAGTGCTTACTCTCTGTAGGATAATAGCTTTAGTATTGTTGTCCCTGTTGGTGTCTTGCTGTTATACTTGGTGGCTTTGCAATTGCCCGCCCCTACTGTAAATCTGATCTGGGACACTCCTCCCAGTCTAGTGTCATTAGCTCATTCTACATAATACAGAGAGAACATTTGATAAGGCCTTCTGTTTCTCCTTTTTCCCTTTCAAAAAAAAAAAAATTTTTTGCCTGAATCTCCTTGGTTCTGACTGTGCTTCTCAAACATTTTGGAAATATAGAGTATATTTTAGAACGCGGTAGTGGTGCTGCGGTAGCGTTGTCGCCTCACAGCAAGACATTGTTCCGTTCGATTCTCAGCTAGAGCGTCTTCTGTGTGGACACGTGCGTGAATGGGCATGCCTTCGTTGAAGGTTGTGCGTCAGGGCTGGTAACGCGGCACGTAAAAATCCACTACCAAACATTAGCGGACCGGAGTTCCGCTGTGGCGACCCCTAACCGGGATAAGCTGAAAGACACAACAACAACAACAACACGAGTATATTTTAGAGCATTTATTATAACTGTAATTGCCTTAATATTGCTACAACTCAAGTGCTCTAGGTTGCACTACATCTGAAGTGTTTGTGTGTTTTAGTTGCTTTTCTGTATATATAGACTTCTCTGTATATGTAGACCAGCTACTTATTCTGCTGTGTTACTGCCTCTTAAATCGTTTTTCAGTTGTGCCTTGCCTTGCTTCATTTAAAAAGTTTTAAATTGCTAATTTTGTAGAGTTTTAATTGCATTTACTGTTTAGGACTACACACTCAAGTGTGTTAACCTTTTCTGTGTTTATTTACTGTATTATTGCATTGTTTAGCCTGTTTAAACAAAAAAAAATACTATCTTGTTTGCTCGTTTCCCACCTTTTCTAGCCAGTCCATATCCCAGGCTTTGCTTGTCTCAGGACTTTATTTTCTGTGCTCAGAGCTATCCAGAACTTGCTGTGGTAGTGGGAAGTCCTACTGCTTACCAGTGGGACTGGTGAGCATTGCACTGCCTATCTAAAGCTAGAGGAGTGGTTTCCAGCTCTGAAATTGTAATTTTATTAGCCTTTTTGAGCTGATTTCTATCCCTTTCAACTTTCTGGCTTAAACACGTGTGTGTTTGCACATTTTTCACATCGTGCAGCACTTCGAGGCTACAGTTAAACTATTCCAGGTGCCAGAAAGTCTGCTCTTCAAATTTTCCCTTATAACTAGCTGGTTTATCAGTAGTAGCACTAAAATCTGAACCCCTGTGACTAGCACTTGCTCTGGAACCTGCTGGAATGCACTAGGAAGCCTGAAACTGATTCAAGCACTCAGCTCTCCTTGTCAATAAGGAGAAATTAATCATAGGCACTAAACAGCCTATAATTGCAGAGTACCTTGCAAAGGTAAGAGAAAACAGCTCTTAAACTTTACAAAAAAGCACCTAAACAGGCATGTCCAAGGGTCAGCTTCTGGTGATTTCTCCTGTCCACCTGGTGAATCTGGGCATACTGGGGCAGTGCGGCAACTGCCTCATGTACACAGACAATCCTCTCCTCCTACCACTCAACACTACAACCTGTGAGAGATGCACTTACATAGCCAAACTGGAAGCTAAGCTCTCTCCGGCCACGATTGTGCTAGACAGTCAAGAGGAGAAGGTTAACACCTGAATTACACCTCAAGCAACTCATAGCCCTTCAAAACCCACACCATCAACACCCGCACATAACAACACTAAACCCACATATGCGGAGGCCCTTAACATTAACCTGCCCAAGCAACAAGGACCTTCGAAGCCGAAATGCAAACAAACACCAGTCACAACCAAAGTGACACATAGCTCACAACACAGCCCCTAAGGCAAGACAATGTACCCAACACTTTAGTCATAGGTGACTCTATAGTCAGGCACACTGACGTCTCACTCATCAGGCTGAACAAGGAGAAAATTACAGTCAGCTGCCTGTCAGGTGCCAGGATCCGCCACGTAACACATGCACTCAAGTCACTCCACAACAAGTACAAATATGACTCTGTCATTGTCCATGCTGGAGTGAATGACTTGAGACGTACCTCCCTGGACTACATGAAAAGAGACATGGAAGAGCTTTTGGATCATGTGACCCAGGCAGGTATGACCCTAGCCCTGAGTAGCATCCTGCCTTCACCCAGAATGATACCACAGTATAAGGACAAAATGATTGACTTCAACAATTGGCTAAGCTTCTGGTGTCATTCAAAGGGGATCCAGTATTTGTCTGCCTGGGAAGATATGATCGACAAACCACAATGCTTTGCCAGAGATGGTCTGCACCTGTGACCCCTGGAATTCAGGTTACTGGCTAAAGCTCTTGCCACCCCTATAGTGCCTTTTTTAGGCAAGTTTCAAAGGATAAAACCACCACCATAACAGATACAAGCATGCAAAATCTGAAGGTAATGCTACTCAATGCTAGAAGTCTAAACCTCAAAATGCACTCTCTCAAGGCACTCCTAAAAATGGAGAACATCGATATCTGTGCAGTAACTGAGACCTGATTCAAGGCTCCAGGGAGCACCTCTGCAATACCAGGCTACAATTCTTACCACACTTTTCGGCCACAAAACCAATAACAAAACACTAAAGGTGGAGGAGTATCCATATTCACAAAGGATATTCACACCTCCAGGCTAGTTGCCCAACACAATGCATCTGAAATTCTCCAGGTGCAACTAACACTAGGTAAGACTGCAATCCAAATTGTAGCTTGCTACAGATCCCCCACCATGCCCCAAGATTCTCACTACACCTTTCTAAAATACTGGAAAATATTAAGATACAACCAAACACCCTAATACTGGGTGATTTCAACTACCCTGCCATTAATTGGGAAAACTACTCAGGTACCAACTACTTTTCCCAACGGTTCGTGGAATTCATAAATTCCAATGCCCTGGATCAACTAATCCATTGTCCCACCAGGGGAGCCAATATCCTAGACCTGGCCATTACCAACATGGGAGATAGATGCTCCACACCAGTGGTCACCCCCTCATTGGTCAGATCTGACCATAAGCAAATCACCTTTGACATCCACATCCCACCCCCGACCCCCAGTAAGGAAACCTCCTTAAAAAACTTCTCCAAAGCCAACTTCATGCTACTGAAGTCAGAAGTGACCAACTTCACAACACCCATGCAGACGGGATCTGAAAGTTTGACTGCAGAATCCTACACTGAGGCACTGTACAAGCACATCCACTCATGCATGAATCGTGCCATCCCAAATAGAACCAAGATGCTCTTCTCCAAAAAAAGAAAGCCAATCTGGTGGTCCCCTGCTATAAACAAACTATAAAACAGAAGGAAGAAATTGTTGCAGAAAAGAGGAAAATCCCAGGATGCAAAAAACTCCCTCACCAGCCTTAGTAAGAAGCTGAGATCCCTCATAAAATCCTCAAAAGCTAGTTATGAAAATACAATTGCCAAAGATTCCAAAGACAACCACAAGGCATTCTATAGTTATGTCAAGAATCTAAATG
The DNA here is from genome assembly GCF_019279795.1 of Protopterus annectens. Classification (NCBI taxonomy): domain Eukaryota; kingdom Metazoa; phylum Chordata; order Ceratodontiformes; family Protopteridae; genus Protopterus; species Protopterus annectens. The sequence goes on from NC_056733.1 coordinate 1,273,689,614, forward strand.
GCAATGCTCAGATCTGCTCTGAGCTATAACAGAATGACATTAAATATACTGATCCCAAGGATATTGCCAATATCTTGGCAGATCGATTTAGTGCCAACTTCACCCCCCTCTCACCCCCTAAAGAGCCCATCTCAATACCAAAAGATTGCCAAATTCCTATAATCACGGCCACACAGGTAGAAACTGCACTCTCCAAAGCTAAGAATACAGCATCCATGGGACCAGATGACATCCCAGGCTGTGTACTACATGAACTACAAAATGAACTGGCACCTCATCTAAGTGTCATGTTTAATCATAGCCTCACCTCAGGCTTTGTGCCCACTGAGTGGTGCACAACTACAGTTATCCCGCTCCACAAGGGAGGATCCACCTTGGATCCCGGGAACTACTGTCCCATCAGTCTGACAAGCCTGATCTGCAAGGACATGGAACGCATTATCATGGAACTTATAAACAAAGACATTGGCAACCTTCAAACACTGGACCCCACCCAGTTTGGGTTTGTGAAGGGCCGATCTTGTCTCCTGAATCTGATTGACTTCTTCGAATCAGTCTCCAGAGCTGTGGACGAGGGTAAGGTGGTCCACACAGCCTATCTGGACCTCACCAAGGCCTTTGACACCATCCCCCATTCTGGAATCATAGATAAACTTACTAAGCTGGGCATATATCCCTACGTCACTCAATGGGTTGCCAACTGGCTTACTGATAGAACCCAGACTGTAAAAGTAGCCAACTCCAAATCCAGCTCCAGACAAGTGACAAGTGGAGTACCTCAGGGTTCAGTCCTGGGACCACTCTTGTTTGGCATCTACTTCTCTGAAGTACATGCCAACACTAAGGGATTCTGGCTAACAAAGTTTGCAGATGACTGCAAACTGGGAGCCATTATTGAATCCCCAAATGATGTGGATATTCTACAAAAAGGCCTTACAGAAACAGATGCCTGGTGCCAGAGCCATGGGCTCAAGCTTAATGCCAAGAAATGTACCCATGAATTACCACATAGGTGGCAGGACGCTAAGCATCGAAAGTGTGATGAGAGACTTAGGGACACAGGTGGACAGTGGTCTCACTTTCGATAACCACATCACCACAACAGTCAGGAAATCCTTCAATGTGGCACACCTCATCACTAAGGGCTTTTCATCCAGAATAAAGGAGGTCATTGTCCCGCTGTACTCATCCCTCATTAGACCCATTATAGAGTATAATGCCCTGATTGGTATGTACCTCACAAGACATCTGCAACAGCTGGAAAGGCCACAGAAATACCTCACTAAAAGAATCACAGGCCTAAAGCAGATGCCATATGCTGACCATCTAAAAAAACTCCAGCTATACTCTGTGGCATATCGTCTACTCAGAGGCAATCTCTGCTTAACATACAAGGCCATGTCAAACCCTGAGCTGTTGGACATGCACCACTTAAAGAAATCCCAATCCCTCAGAGCCACATGCTCCAGGGATCTAAACCTTGTCATCACAATGAACAAAACATGCTGGAGGGATAGGTTCCTGACCCAGAGACTCCCTATACTCTGGAACAGACTGCCCATACATATCAAGCAGAGCCCCTCATTGGCCCTTTTCAAAAGGAACCTTGATGATTGGATGGGAGATAGGAAATTCACCCCGGGGATCATGTCAGTCGCCCTGCTAGACAGGGGTCCAGAGAAGTAAATATTGTGGGAAGAAATATCCAGGGAAATGGGAATTGTTATGGCTAGGCTTGCATAGGCCCTAGGGCCGATAGCCTAGTACCAACCTATGAACCTAAGTATTAAAACTGTGGATATGTTTAAACAATTAAAGAATGCAGTCAGTCAGTATTGCCAAGCATTAGTTTTATAACTCTCACTGAACTGCATTTTGAATTCAAGCTTGTAGTTCTATTAACAAAAGTATTCAAAATGCAGTTCAGTGAGAGCTATGAAACTAATATTTGGCAATACTAACTGACTGCATTCTCTTAGCCATACCTCACAGCAGCACACAACAGCATTTTGAATAAATTAAATTTAAACTCAAGTGCATGCGTGCAGCATGCTACATTATTTTCCAGCTTAATTATTTTAAAAAAGGAACAGATTTTCCAGACCCTGTTAAGAATAATGCTCTTGGTTCCTTTTTTAAGGCTGAGATTTCTGACTGTGACAGAGGTGGAAAGGAAAGGCACAGTGGACTGTCTATTAACCTTTGGCTGTCTGGCTCAGTACCTGGTAACTCAGTGACCTTATACGCTTGATAATGTCTTTGTTTAGAGGTAAAGCTAACTTTATGTGATGTCTTTTGTAAGCAAAAAAATGTTAGCTAATATTAATAACACTTTACAGAGTGTTTGATTCTTATATTAAACTAAAGCATGGGCAACAAAACGATAAAAGAAGCGTGTGGGGGGTTTACAACCACGTTTGGTTATATACTAGCAGTTTTTCTTTTCTTTTCTTTTTCTTAAAAATACACCACGCTATACTTTCAATTTGGTGACTATGGGTACAGATGGAATATATCGGTTTTCACAATCTGATTCTGAAGAGTTGCATTCTTTTTACCCACTGAAGGAATCGTAGAAAAAAATTCTAAGAAAAATTCCTAACGGCGATTGTGATTGTTACTTTTTTTAATCGAAAGGTGATTTATGTGTCGCGCAGGTATTTGTTCACATAGCTCTCAACCTTCCATCTCAAAAATGTAGAACACACCTCCGAACCTCTTAGTGCAAGAATCTGGATAAAGCCTAAAATGATGGAGGGGCAAATATGACAGATTTTAAATACTTTTATTATTTCTTTAGTTACCTGCCAAGATTCACACGAGGTACAGATGTTGAGAAACATAGGCTGCACTATAGATTACCTCGTGAGTCTTGCCAGGAAAGAAAAAGAACTGATAAAAATAAACGTTCAGAATTACCAGCTGCCTGCAGATGTTTCTCTTCAATTGCGTTGCACGTAAAATGAGATGAGCAAATAATTTCATAATAAGACTCGCTTACCTTAAGGCAAGTACACTAACAGAAATTTAAAATAAAGTTGCTCTTTGTCCACCTGTGGTCAAGAGATTCAAGCTACCGATTCATGCATGTCCAGTCCAGGAGAAATAAGAAATCCAATAGATCTGCCCACCTCTATCTCGTTAATGAAGAAAGGGATGAGAGGTGGGCGTGATCAGAGTTTTATTCTATCCATTGGAGCAGTAGCCAGGGGACGTCAGTGGTATGAAAGCATCATGGATTGGATGTTTTAACCACTGACTGATCGCATAGATGCAGGGGAAGGGAATGGAAAAACACATCCGGGAACTGTGCTATGTGCTGTGTGAATCTTGCTTTGGACTACTGAAGTGGGGGGAGGGCGCAAACGCTACAGTATGTGGCGGTGAGAAGTGAAGCAGAACAGAAATTTTGGTACTTACGTATTATTGCAACCAGATTTTTAACAGCGGTTCCAGGTGCTTAACGATCATGAAATAGGGTCATTACTGTTGTAGAAATGTCATGTAATGTGTGCCCTGTAAAACTACATTTTGTTTTGCATGTACTGACATGAATAAAATGTAAAAACATACTGCTCATGTTTCTGTTTGCACCTTACTGCCACTGGTTCTGTTATTTCAAGTCTACTACTGTTATTCCCACTACAAAGTAATACCAAACCACCAAATGAGCACTCCGCATCATTACAGCATTAATGAAATCAGTGATCATTGTACTACAAACTGTCTGTATCTGAACATGGCCCCTTCACAATCCAAAACATCTCAGTACTACCAACTTTCTGATTTAGAAACAACCGGGGAATCAGCTGTCAACATCATCCACCTTCATAATTTGCGATCATTACAATGAAATGGTTCTTTTCAGCATCGCTTAAAACAATGGCTAAAAATGAACAAGTTTACCAAACAGAAATTCTCTGCGCATGTGTTTTCATTGTCTGAAGACTTCCTTGCACAAACTCAAAGGAATCCAACGAACACTACAAAAGCATTCATGATAACTTGTGTGCTTCTGTAACGCACGCAAAACATGAAGAGGATTTCCTAAGTTGTTTCTGTTCCTAAAAGCAAGGTCAAGTTTGTTGCCACTACTGCTGACTTACAATAACAGTTTCCACTATTTCAAGCACTGTTTTCTGTGGGGGTATGCGCATTTTGCAACCGCGAAAATGTGGTTGCGATAATACGTAAGTACAGAAATTTCAAATGTTAATGAAGAAAGTAAATTGCGCCCTTTGTGAGGCTGGCCTGTACGGCACCCTAGGCAGTTGCCTAGTTCGCCTATGCCTAAGGCTGGCCATGGTATGCATGTATGTATTACTGGGTACTATATTCACTTCCCCTGAAAATTACACATTGAACTGTTTGGTTTGGTATAATGGTTATACCTTGTAGACACAGCTCTCCTATCATTCACCAATGTCATTAACCACAATCATAATAATCACAAACTCTACTCAGCACTCTTTCTAGATCTATCCAAGGTCTTTGATATAGTTAACCATCAACTACTACTCAGCACCCTGAAGGCCATCTCCCTAGATTCCCACTCCCTACTTTGGTTTCAATCCTACCACTCTGATAGACAACAGGCAGTCCTATGGCAAAACAAACTATCAGCCCAGATACCCGTCACCCTAGGAATCCCCCAAGGATCTCTATTAGGCCCCCTACTATTCTCCATCTTTATTAATGATCTCCACTCCATCATCCCAAATGTCAACTGCATTCAATATGGAGATGACTTCACCTTGATCTGCTCGGCCACCTCTCCTTCTGAACTAAAACTGGCTCACTAATCAACTATTGCCCTTAAATCCTAACAAAACTAAGCTGCTTCTTTTCACCCCCACCCATAGGTCCTACCAACCATTCTTTACCATAAACTCTAAGAATGGGACCATTATCTCACCTGAAATCCATACCAAGCTCCTAGGAGTTATCATAGATAATAACCTCAAATTTCATATGCATATCAATTAGACCATCAAAACCATTAATAAAAAACTTGGTTCCCTCTATAAAAACAAACCTTTCCTTACACCCCTTGCTAGAACTGCCATTGCCAGATCTCATCTAATCTCTTCCCTTTTTTACGCCTCCCCCTATTCACAAACCTGAACAAAACCGACCTAAATAAACTATCCTGCGGCTACAACCATATTGCTAGGTTTGCTACTGGCATGGCAATGGCATATAGGACACACCATGGTCATAATCTAAATACTTTAGGGTGACTTGAACTGCCTACCCTACTGTAGTTCAACCAGCTCATAATAGCACACAAAGTACTCAACCTACCAGATAACGCACCTGCATCTAAGAACATTATCTGTCCCCATTACACCCACAGGCCTCTATGCTCATCAAGTAGACTACAGGTACTAACAATCAAATCCAATAACTTGGCAGGGGATGCTCTGTTTGGCAATTCTGTTGGCAAAATATGGAACTTACTTCCTCCCCAAATTACCCAAGAATCCTCACTACCCCTATTCAAGACAACTCTTAAAAAATGTTTTAAATCCCACTGGCTATGTCCCTGCTTTACTCCTGATTAGCAACATCTCTACACTCTTCGTAAGACAACTAAGTGTATATATCTATCTAAGAATGCTTTATAACACATGAACGTAAGTGAGTTATATCACAGATGAATTGTTATAAACTGCTTGCTTTGTCAATCTATGTAAAATATATTTGTACTATTCACTTCTGTTATGTTGTTATGTGGAGCTTTTCTCCCCAGGCCTCTGCTAAAAATGGACATGTATCCAGTTGGACTATCCCAGTCAACAAATGTAAAATAAAATAAATAAATAAAAAATAAACTGTAGACACAATATACAGGGTTTAATTCTTAAATTTGGACAAATTGGATAGGATTAAAATGGCCTGCAAAGAGAGCTAGCCTAACACTTACCTATGTTCCTATGATGAATAATTTAGTTGGGGTTGCCATAATGTATAAGATGTTTACCTCACAGACACAAGGTACAGTGTTTGATTCTCACCTTTAAAAGGGAAATTAGATAGGCTTAAAATGACCCACAAGTGCAGTTAGCCTAGTATTTACCTATGAACTTAAATTTTGTTTCAGTGCTTACTGGAAAAATATTCAAGACTGCAAATTTAAAACACACTGAAACAAATGTTGCTGTATTAAACAAAAAATATAATTTAAAGCAATCAAGAAGGTGAGTCAAAAACACATGCATTTATGCATGGTCCATAAAAAATGTGTGCCGGGGTCCATTATTTAAAAACAACATAGGCCCGCCACTGCTCATGGGTGTGATAAAGCAACTAGTATAAGATGAAGCAAAATTTATGTATAAAGGAAATTGAGTAATCTAATTATCCCTGTGCTTTCTAGACAGAGATTAGAAACTGAAATGTATAAATGTTTGAGGGTGGTATTAATTTTTAGTCTTGTCTTCCGTTGTCATAGTGGGGGAGACCTTGTCCATTCATGTAAGTACTGTGAGGAGATGAATCTGATGATCTACTATTTATGCACATTAATTCTTCAAAAGTAACAGTAGGGTACTTAGCTGTAGATCAGATTCATATTTAGGTTTTGTGTCTGGTAAACTGGTTGTTATTTTAGTATCCTTTGTGCAAGGTCTCACTCCTATGCATATTTAATCTACAATGCACAGTTTGCTTTACCATTTCATTAAAATGTATTTATTCATGGTTAGCTCTTTTGGCTAGTCTTTATTATTCATATATGCATTATTGCTATTTTTTTATCTGAAAAGAAGGTTAACACTGTTTACAACTGTAGGTTAACTAACTGTGTCTTCCTTTTCCTATTAGCTAGATTGCTGGAGTCTACTATAAGTGAAATATGAATTGTTTATACTTTTTATTTGGATAAATCAAGAATAGCCAGGTAGCTGGTATGTTTCTTTTTCTAGCCCTATCTGCAGTAGCAAGAAAAAGGCTGCGGGAAACTGGATAATTCTGAGCATGTATGTGCACTTATTTTGTGTGTGTGTGTGTGTGTGTGTGTGTGTGTGTGTGTGTGTGTGTGTGTGTGTGTGTGTGTGTGTGTGTGTGTAAATAATAACTTCCTTGAAGAACATTTAATGTGAATGTGAGACACCCAAGGCTCAGCTGTATAAGTCGACTATGTGCAGTTCTGTTTGGGTGTAGATGTCGGAAGGCCCTACCCTGGAAAGTAATACAGTAATACATACTCCCATTATGTTCTTGTATGAGGTTGCATTTTGTGAATTGATTATTGAATCAGACTTGGGTGTATGTTCTGTCTTTTATGTTACCCTGTTGGATACCAGTGGTTTCACTGAAGACATCATCCCTCTAGTACCAGCTTGTTGGGTTTCAAATTCCATTTGTTCCATCCATACATGATAAAAAGCTTTCATACTTTTGGACCCTTCAGGGCCTGAATCCTAGTAGCTGTACATTTTGCAATCTGTATTGGCTAGTAATATATCTTCTTACAGTTAACCTACAGTTACCATCTAAATATACTCACTTTGAATTAAGCAGAGGTGGATCCTGAAATTTAAAAAAATTGGCTACAATCAGGAAAGTAAGCCACTTTGTGGGATTCTGGAAAGTAGACCATAGGGGACTGCAATGACAGAACAAGTGAAAACAAAATACAGGGTAGATGGTACACCATTCTGAAATAATGATAACAGTAGTATATTACAATATGCTTATCATAGGCAATATATTGAATGTGAAGGTTATGTGGTCTGTATGGTTGCAGGAACATTTAGCTTAATTTAAGATAATTTAAGTATATTTTTGGCAGTACACAAAACTTGAGGTAAGAAGTGTTTTTAAGTGTTTGTGAGAAGGACTCCCATAGTTTGGGACTGAGAACTGAGAATGCAGAGTCAAAGGCATGAAGTTTTGAAAGTGGGATTTGTGTTAAAGGACTAGAATGATTCGAGTTTGTCTTATTAGTTTACAGATTAAAGGAGGGAGAGGAGGTTCAGGAAGAAACTTGAAGAGTTGTAAGCTTAATAGTAGCTCTGGTCTTAGCTTAAATGGGAACCACTTTGCTTTTTCTGGTGTTATTCAATGGTGTTTATTTTGGGGGAATTAGTGATAAATTCACAAATTTTGTTTTTTAGTGTTTGAATGGTAGTGGAGGTTTTTAGCGAATGCTGTTGAGATAACAAGGGAGGCAGAATTTGAGTTAAAAAGTAGGGATGTTCATCGTGTTTCACTGTTGCAGTCATTACACTTGGATTATCCTGCTGGCAGGCTACCCGCAGACGTCCTGAATTCCAAAGTCCTGGTCCGGCGTCGGTTGCTGTCGCCTCTTCCCTGACATCAGTGCGCCAGGGGTATAAAAGATGCAGCCGACATCATTTTCTTCTGTCTTTCTTGCCACGCAGTGCCGAAGCAAAAGCAGTTCACAAGTGCCGGTCGGCCGACTCCTGAGATTTTCGAAATTGAATTTCAGATCCGAAGTCTTCAATAAAGCTAAGTACCCCGTTGGGGAAAATTTTTCTTGCTCCAGACCGATGTCAGAAAAAGTAAACAATTGTATTTCTTGTGGGAAACAAATACCTCATAAGGATTTTCATTCTTACTGTATTCCTTGCCTAGGCCCTGACCACGACGTTGCTAGTTGTCGGTTTTGTGCTAGATTTAACCAACGCACTATTAAGCGTCGGTACGATTTTCCTTTTCATTACCTTGGCCGAAGGTTTAACTATATAATGCTGTCGGAACAGCTGATGACCGGAGTTCATAAAAAGCGCAAGGAAAAAGAAAAGGACAGGCATCCGAGGTCCAAAACCGATGACGAAGCATCTTCTAGGTCAGTCGCCGGTTCTCAGTGAGGCACTTTCGCAGCCCCTGACACCCACTACCTCAGAGCCACAGGCCACCTCCGACTCCCACGTGGAGATAACTAGGCCTCTGGATACTCTAGGTATTGGGCCTTCGGAAACTAATCCCTCAGATGGGTCCGGAGCCGCTGAGCAGGCATCGGCTTCTGAGGGTGTTTTCAGACCTACACAGCTTTATATCAAGCCAACTTCAGCATCCAAGACAAAGTCTAAAACAGTTTTAAAGACAAGGAAACATGTACAGCATTCTCCAGGGCAGACTTCCATGCCTAAGAAACAGATGTTCAAAATGGCCAAAGACCTAATTACTTTGATCAGAGGTTCCCATCCCCCTCCTGATAAGAGGCCTAGGCAAGACACGATTTCCATTTCCTCTGATTCCTCTTCAGAACAGGGATACTCGATTCCTTCCTATGAGGATTCTGATGCTGAAGAATCTATTCCTTCAGCTTCTCCTCCTGAGGATTACTCCTTTGAGGAAACCCTGCATACCATGAGGGAGCATTTCCACTGGGAGAGCCAAGATTACTCAGATTCTAAGAAAAGGCTCAGAGACGTTCTTTTACTACCTCAGCACAGACCTCTTGCTATTCCACTTGTTCTAGACATTGTAGATGATGTATTTTCAGAGTCCGGCCTGTCTCCCGACTCTTTACCTCCTGCACCTGTTAAGCCAGACAGATACTATAGGGTTCCAGATTCTCATAAATTTCTATATAAAAACCCTGCCGCTGACCCAGAAACTATTTCTCAGGGTCCCAAAGGGGTCAAGGCCACTACTGCAAAAAAACCTGTCCCCTCTGATAGGGACTCTAGGGCACTGGACAGATGGGGGAAAAAGTTTACACTTCTGCTACCTTTGCTGTAAGGGCTTTAAATTGTCAGTTTCATATGCTTAAATATCAGCAATACTTAATGTCACTGCTTAAACAGAAAATGTTGACAAATTCTGAATGTTCAGAGAACAAGGAAAGCAGGATTTATTGCATGCAACTGAACAAGTGGGAAAGCATACTTTGCAATGTGGTTATGATTCACTGGAGGCCTCTTGCAGGGCCACTGTTACAGGTTCTGTTATTAGACTATGCCTGATCATGTTAAAGCAAAATTATTAGATGCTCCACTACAGCATGATACTTTGTTTGGTGTTAAAGCAGAAGAGGTGTTGAAGAAAATGGAGGATAAAGCTAAATCTATGCAGACAGTAAAGGATTTCTTACAGATACAGCCACCCAGATTTAGCAGGAACTGGCCTTTTAAGAATTGGTCCTTTCCCGTGTCAGACAGGCTACAAAGAGGCAGATACAGACGTCCTAGAGGCAGACAACAGCCCCAGAGCTCATACAGGCCTAAACAATGGGGTGCTTCTATCTCCAAAAGCGGAGAAGACAAATCACAGCCATTTAGGAAACAGTCCCAATGACTTCCCTCTGCCAATGCCAAGCATTTATCTTCTGGCAGCACCCTTAAGGGGAAAGCCAGCACTTTTTTCACAAAATTGGCACACGATCACCCAGGACAAATGGGTCTTAAATATAGTCTCTCAGGGCTACAGGTTCCACTTTCACACCCTTCCAAAGGCAAAAGTTATGCCAGACCTGACACACAATCAATGGGCAGAGGCACAAAAACAAGTTTCATCTCTCATGGACATGAGGGCTATTCAGCCAGTGCCACAACAAGAGCAGGGACAAGGATTTTACTCAAGACTTTTCTTAGTACCAAGAAAGGACAAAGCATGGAGACCAGTTCTGGACCTGTCTATTCTAAATACTTTTCTGGACGTTCCAAAATTCAAAATGTTGACTCTGCAGCAGCTTCTGCCCATGCTGCGCAAGAAGGCTTGGCTTGTAACTTTGGACCTCAAAGAGGCATACCTGCATGTCCCAATCAGACAATCTTTCAGAAGATGCCTCAGATTCATAGCTGGCTCAATGCATTACCAATTCTCTGCACTGCCCTTTGGCTTATCTACTGCGCCCAGGGTCTTCACAAAATGCCTGGCACCAGTAATTGCATTTTGCAGACAAAGAGGAATTCAAATATATCCCTACTTGGACGACTGCCTTATTCAAGCAAAGACCAGAGACATTCTACTAAAACATCTGGTGTTTGTAAAAAAATTACTAATTTGACTAGGGTACACAGTAAAAAAGAAATCAAAACTAGTACCCTCTCAAGAGATAATATTACTGGGTGCAAGCTTAAATACAACTGCCCAGATGGCTTATCTCATGCCAGACAAACAAAGGCAACTGACTTCTTACTTCAAAAGCATGGCAACAAAGACCGAGTTATCTGCAAGAAAAATTCTGCAGGCTCTGGGCTACATGGCATCCTGCATTCTGCTAATTCCATATGCAAGACTGCATATGAGGAAACTACAATGGTATCTAAAAAGTGTTTGGAATCAACATTGCCACTGCCTGGAATCATTAATTTCACTCATTCCCTGCCTGCAACAGGAGTTTCGATGGTGGGCACAAGCCTGTCACCACAACAAGGGACAGCCATTCACTTTACCCACAGCCAGGCAAACACTAACAACAGATGCATCAGATTATGCCTGGGGGGCCCACATGGCAGGAAAATGTATTCAGGGCACATGGCCTGCAAACCAAAGGCATCTTCACATCAATCAAAAAGAGATGCTAGCTGTACAAAATGCCCTGACAGCCTCCAAGGACCTACTTCATCCAGGACAGCTGCTGATAAAGACGGACAACACCACAGTCATGTGGTACATAAACAAGCAAGGGGCACACATTCCTACCCCCTCTGCAGACAAGCCATGATTTTGTGGAACACAGCATTGACTTACCTAGTACACCTGCAAGCACAATTCCTGCCAGGAAAAACTAATGCTCTGGCAGACGAACTTAGCAGAAACCTCATGGATCCTCATGAGTGGAAACTAGTTCCACAAATCTTCAACATGATAACAAGGAAATGGGGATACCTAGACATAGATCTTTTTGCCTCCCCTCACAACTGCCAACTTCAGAGATTCTGCACAAGGACTTATCACAAACAAGCATGGAAAGTGGATGCTTTGTCATTCAGCTGGAACAACCTTACAGTATATGCCTTTCCTCCACTGCCTCTTCTCCCCAAGGTACTCCTAAAGGTCAGACAAGAGAAGCCACAAATGATACTGATTGCCCTGGATTGGCCATGCCAACACTGGTACCCAATCCTAAGGAGCTTGTCTCAAGGCCCAGCCTGAACATTGCCTCAAATTCCTCATTTACTGACCCAACAAAACAATCAGATCCTGCACAGCCAACTCAGAACCCTAAATCTAGCTGCATGGCGGATAGTGTAACCATTCAAAATACACCTCTCTCTAAAGCGGTTATAGATGTCATTTTGGAGGCCAGGAGGCCCAGCACCAGAAATTTTTATGCAGAAAAATGGAAGAGATTCTGTGCTTGGAACCAGGCACAAGGAATTGGCATGCTTGTTCCAAATATTCCTCAGATTTTACAATATCTAACTGAGATGCTGGACAAAGGCCTATCCTTCTCATCAATTAAGATCCATGCCTCTGCCATTTCAGCTCATTACAATACGGACCCACCTATTTTTTCACATCCATTGCTTAGGCAGTACCTCAGGGGGGCCAAAAACATAAGACCTCCAAGGAGAGCACCAATACCTGCATGGTACCTCAATTTTGTCTTGGAAAAACTCACACTGCCTCCTTTTGAGCCAGCCAATACAGCTGAGATTAAATTCTTATCATGGAAAACAGCTCTGCTCCTAGCAATAACTTCAGCAAGAAGAGTCTCAGAGTTACAGGCATTAATGGCTGTGGAACCTTTTATTATCTTCCATCCGGACAGGGTCTCTCTAAGGACAAACCCAACATTTATGCTTAAGGTAGTGTCCAGTGTGGCTCTTAACCAAACCATTCATTTGCCTACTTTTTACCCAAACCCACAGAATAAAGGGGAGAGACTTCTGCATTCTTTGGACATACACAGACAGCTATGCTTCTACTTGGACAAAACTAAGGCTTTCAGAAAGACTGAGCAACTTTTAGTGGCATATGCTGCAGGATCACAAGGAAAGGCCATCTCAAAGCAGACTATTTCAAAATGGATAGAACACTGCATTCGTTTCTGCTATTCACAGCATGGAAAATCAGTGCCTAAGGGCATTAGACCTCATTCTACTAGGGCAGCAGCCACCTCAGCAGCCTTCCTCAGAGGAGAACCAACCAAGGATATTTTGGAGGCTGCAACTTGGTCTTCAGTGCACACTTTTACTAAGCACTACCACTTACCTCTTTACTCTAAATCCAGAGCAGGCTTTGCCACTGCAGTTCTGCAGGGCCTTATAACCACTCCTAATTCTATTTAGACCCAGCCGCCCAACCTCAGCTTTGGGATTCAATCCAAGTGTATTGACTGCAACAGTGAAACACGATGAACATAGTACAGTTGCGTACCTACCATAAATGTAGATGCTCGAGTGTATTCACTATTGCAGTCCAGGTTACCCACCCACCATCCCCCTTTCTTTGCTGGGACTTATCTGTACTTCTCTATTCTATACTATGTGGTGTATTTGCTTGTAGATGAAGGTATTGTTTATTTTAGTGCATGCTTTTATAAGCAATGTTTTTTTTAGCCTACCCTTTTGGGGGCACCTGGCATCTGGGGCAAGAAAAACTGAAGAAAATGGCATCAGCTGTATCTTTTATACCCCTGGCGCACTGACGTCAGGGAAGAGGTGACAGCAACCGACGCTGGACCAGGACTTTGGAATTCAGGCCAACTGCGGGTAGCCTGCCAGCAGGATAACCCAAGTGTAATGACTGCAACAGTGAATACACTTGAACATCTACATTTATGGTAGGTACACAACTGTACTTTCCTTTCCCTATTACAGGTTGGGTAGGACCAAAATGAGAATTTTTTTTGTGCCCAGAATAGAAGGGGGTTCCACAGAGTGAGGGCTCTAACCAGAGGCCAAAGTCGTAGAAGGTCACTTGCTACATCATCATAGATTGTTATAGTATTAGGGGACTTGCTGAGCTTCTAATGAGTGCCCAATAATATTATTTTGTTTTTGAAGTTTTAAGGATAAGATTTATCTTGCTGATCCAGAAACACAGGCAGATGAAATCAGGTTGTAGTTCATGCTGCAATCTATCTAATGAGTAGTTGGAGTGATAGAGGACCAGGTCAGCAGTAGGCAAAAGAAAACAAAGGTGTAGAAGATCCAGTGGAATATATATATATATATATATATATATATATATATATATATATATATATATATATATATATATAGCACAGCTACAGCCCTATTATCTTTTACAGACACTGTGAACAAGGCCAGAGATGCAGGATGCTGTACAGCCTCAGTATTCCTTGATCTCTTCAAGGCCTTTGACACAATGTCTCACCCCTTACTTTTGAACACACTGTCTAACTTAGGCTTCTCACATAACGCAGTAAAATGGTTGCAGAGCTACATCAAGGATTGTAAACAAGCAGTGAAATGGTCCAACAAAATCTCACCCTTTCTCCACAACCCTACTGGAGTCCCCCAAGTCTCTATCCTAGGACCCCTACTCTTCAATATTTTCACAAACAACCTTCACACTGCCTCTTACCCTGGGACCCTCATTCAGTATGCTGATAATTCCACCATAATCTGCACTGCTCAATCACTACCAGAACTACTCTCAAAACCTCAACAGTCCTTTACAGAAGTTGAATCCTGGCTAAGAAATCCACAACTTTTTCTTAATCCAAAGAAGACAAAATTAGTACCCTTTCATCCCCAAAACACCTTCCCTATCACTGAACATTTCAACATCCTTGCATCTGACAACACTGCCATTGAAATAGTACAGGAAACCAAACTTCTAGGTGTTATCATTGACAATAAACTTTCATTTGACCCCCATATACAGCAAAATATAAAGAAAACTCATCAAAAACTGGAACTCTTATTTAGAAACAAAAATTTATTTACTGCAGCAACCAGAACTACCCTTGCAAAAACATTTTTACTTCACTCCCTTCTTTATGTTGTCCCTATCTTAACTAACTTAAGAAATTCTACCCTAAGCAAGTTGGAACAGTGCTACAACAAAGTTGCAAAGTTTGCCACAAACTCTAAATATTACACACACAACTGTAAACCACTCCTAGAATTAAACTGGCTTGAACTACCCAACCAACTTGTCTTTATTCAGCTATCCACCTTGCACAACCTTATTTTCAAGTCTACTGCCTGCCCTGCACTAGCCAATTTAGTTACACCTTACTCACCAAATCGATCTCTATGATCAGAAGACAAAAATCTCTTAGCTATCTCAAAACCCACAAGAGCACCTGGTCACTCTCTGTATTCATACTCTGTCTGTATACATTGGAATTCACTGCCTGTAGCTACCAGGTCTATGCCTGGCCTTACCCATTTCAAAGCCTCTTTAAAAAAATAATCTGAAAAATACATGGCTCTGCTCCTGCATAAAGCCTGCCTAATGCTCCAATCTTCCTTTTCTGTCACATATCAATCCATCACAGACTGCATGATCCTAAAGCTCTTATAACGCCTTCTTTGCTTCTATACCATATCCTTAAGCTACTGCTCAGGCTTTATTGCTTCTACTCTTCTTAGCTGTCTGCCTTGCTATATGTCTGCATTACTAACTTTCTGGCTGCTAACTGAAACTAACATTCTATTTTGCATGTACTATAACAGTCAATGTCACACATTTCATTACCTATGCACTTTTTTTGCTTGTTTTTTTTGGACACTACATCATGTATGAAGAGAGTGACTATTATTGTCTGTAGTGTTGTAACTGTATCGAACTGTCTAGATGTGTAGTAATACATTACAACATCTTGTAGCAGTTTGTTCTTTCAACTCATTTTTTTGTATAGTATTTCCTAATGTAATCTTTATTGTATTGGATTATACTGTATGTGGAACTTTTCTCCCCGGGCCTCTGCTGAAAACGGATTCTGTAGACCCAGTCAGACCATCCCAGTAAACAAATGTCAAATAAATAAATAAATAAATAAATGTACATACAGAGAGAGAGAGAGAGAGAGGATAGCAGACATGCAGGAATAGAGCCTAGAAAAACTCCTTTGAATAGAGGGAAAGTGTGGGCGTTACAGGAGTTATAGTTAACTGTGAAATATCTGTTTGTAAGCTAGCTCTGGAACCAGGAAATGGCATCAGGGCTGATGCCTAGTTCAGTCACGTAGAGTATGAGGTTAGAGTGTTTATTTATATTAGCACTGTAACATTTACATGATCTACAATGTCACCATGAGAGTGATGCTACTTTTATGGACGGAATGATCTTCTGCATAAATTATGAATGTGAGTGTAGTCTACCATTAAGGTATATATGAATCACACTGACTGCAATGAATGCGAATGTAGCCTGCCAACTACACATGTGACTCTATACATGTTCACACTGTGGCTGCATAGATTATATGGGGTTCCCCACTGTATTTTCAAGATACCATAGTAAGAAACTTAAATATTCAAGGAATTAAGTCAGGTCAGGGAAAAATATATACTCTGTGTGAAATTGCACTTCTCTGAGGTTCAGCAGTCTTGGAGTTGAATATAGCAGGGTGTGAGGCTGCAGACCACTTACCTTGGGTATGTAGAGGGGGTTGTCCCCTTAAAAACATTTTAATGAATTACAAAAAGAAAAGAAAAAAAATATTAAAACAATGAAAGATAAAAACAACTTCTAAAATGGAGGAAAATACCAGATTTCAGCAAAAACATACCTGAAAATATTTAATTAGAATAAGCACTTTCAACCCACACAGAGGTCTTTGTATGACTAAAGACAATTATAAACATTTTCTTATATGTAGCCAAGCTAAAGTAACATAAGTCACATAATAAGTCATATGATCAACATACTGTGAATGATTGCTTATTTATACTTGTTAAACTTTCTATTCTTTTTTTTTTCAAATAAGCTGATAAAGGAAAAATATAGTAATTATGAACAAGTAGCAGTATTATAAAATGTGT
Source organism: Protopterus annectens (assembly GCF_019279795.1). Classification (NCBI taxonomy): domain Eukaryota; kingdom Metazoa; phylum Chordata; order Ceratodontiformes; family Protopteridae; genus Protopterus; species Protopterus annectens. The sequence continues at coordinate 1,273,706,497 of NC_056733.1, forward strand.
ATGCAGCATTTAATGGATCCAGACACTTATTTAAGAGTTTCAAAGAATATTTATGAAAAATGTATTACTTTTAAATTAGGGCATTCATTTGGGTTATCTTTTAATTAAACCTTTTGATATATTAGTTTCTCCTTCTGTCCATATGCCCACATTCTATTGAGTTCCTAAAATGTATAAGAATATGATTGGTCTTTCAGGTCAATTGTGTCCTTGTGTGGCACTTTACTGAAAAATGTAGGCAGGGTGATTAATGACTACCTGCTGTTTTATGTATATAAATTATCTTCATGCATTAGCCACTATCAAAATTTGTAAAGACATTTGGAATGTTGACTTGATGTACTGGGTGCTATTGTTGTACCAAGTTTATGTGCCAGTAGATGCCACCTTAATAGTCAGCAGGCTATGTCATTTTTTTATATCAATGTAACTTACAGATTTTTGTTTCAAAAATATTTTTTTATGTTTAATAAATTGATTTATAAACAGCTAGTAGGTTATAGCAGCAGGTGAATTTTTTTCTTGCCTTATGATAATTTATTGATGGGTTTATTTGAGATTAATTATATTTAGAATTCATTATTTTATCAAAATTATGCAATTAAATATTATTGCTGCATATATGATTTGATTTTTTTTCATATAATGGAGGTAAGAAAAAAGGTGTCTCATATATTAATGATCTAAATAGTAATAACTTGAACTTGAAATCTGTAGGTAATGTTCAGGATAGTGTTGTTAATTATGTAGATATAACTTTCTTTGGAGCTGATGATGGTAAGTTAGACACTAAGTTATATAATAAGCCCACTGGTGTGCTGAATTATATGAATGCTAACAGTTTCCATACTACACATTTAATGGATTCCTTACCTTATGGTGAAATGTTGAGAGCAAGAAAGACTTGTATTCGGATGTAAGATGTTTTGGTATTGGCTCAAAATATGATTGATGTGTTTACAAATGCTCATTTTAATAAACATAGTATACAAACAGCTTATAATAAAGTGATCAAACTTACTCAGGAAGTGATGTTAGGTAATAAGTACACCAACATATTGCATAAGAAAAAGTATTCTGTATGGGACAAAAATAGTTTAAGTGGGTACATATGTTTTGTAACAGAATTAATGTGTTGCCCCAAGAAATAATACATTTAGTGAAAAGGATATAGCCCATGCACAGTGTTCCTAATATCTCCTTATGGAAACTGTTCTGCTTGTTCCAAAACATACTACTTATTTTCTCATGATTAATGGGGTACTATTCACCCCCATTTATGTTTTTTCTTATAATTCCAATCAGGTAGTATATGCCCTTACATGTACCTGCAGTTTATTCTATATTGGTGAGTTCTAAAGGAAATTTAGTGACAGACTGAAGGAATGCCTGAGGGGCATACATTTAAGCAAATAAATTCTGCCATGTGCAAGCATTTTGTGAAGGAGCATGACAAAAACATTGATATAGTGTTAGCTACAATTTTACTACAAGTCAAAGAAAAATACCTGAAGCTCATTTAGTTGAATAAAACCGTTTACATAATGGGAGTGTCTGTATTTTAAAGTATAGAACTTTGGTACACAGAGGTTAGATTGGGAATTTAATTGGAAATATTTCATTTAATAAGGTTTTATTGGAAGAGTGTTTATTGTGTGATTGACTAATTGACTTATTGCATTGTATAAATGTGGTATTTTTTCCTGTGATATCACTTCCTTTGAAGGATGATCAGCCAAGGAGCTAGAAATTATTCCATGGTTACACAAGGGAGGGTGCTTCTTTATGTCATAGTTTCTGCTCTTTCTTCTTCTACTTCTTCTTCTTGAATACCCTTGCAAAAACAATTTAATGGGTATCAGAAACAAAAATAAAAATAATAAAAACAAAGAAAAATAAAAACAGCTTCTAAAAATGGAGGAAAACACCAGACGTCTGCTAAAATCCAGCTGAAAATGTTTAATTCCAAGAATAAGCATGTTCAAATTACAGAGAGGTCTTTGCCATAGGTTCATGGGTGTTCATACTTAAGAGAATTAAAAACATTCTCTTTTATGAAACCACGCTAAAATAACATGCTGTCATATAATAAGTCATATCATCGATATACTGAAAATTACTTATTTATACTGGATAAACTTTCTCTTCCTTTTTTAAACAATTTTTTAGTTGACAAACCCAGCAAACTATCTTTAAATCAAAGCATAGGTCCTCAAACAAAACATAATCATAGAAGTAATTGAACATCCCTACATTGGCCATCTAAGACAGCAATGGCAAGAACATTGAGACAAAGGTAAGTAGGTTCGTTCTTCTTTTGGCTTTTCCCTGTTAGGGGTTGCCACAGCGGAACTCCTGTCCGCTAATGACTGGCAGTAGATTTTTACGGTGCCGAGGTGCCAGCCCAAAGCCCAATCTTCAACGAAGGCACGCTCATTCACGCATGTCTTTTGAACACCACTCGACTGTGGGGAGGACATGCAGACTCCACACAGAAGGCTCTCCAACCGAGAATTGAACGGAAGAACCTCTTGCTGTGAGGTGAGGAAATACATAAGTAAGCAAATAAATAAGAAAAGGTAGTAGCAGCATAAGCAAGTAAATAAATAAGCAAAGGATGTGACAGTGTGAGTGACGGCATAAGTGATGACATAAATAAATAACTAAATAAATAAAGGTGGTACAAGTGAATTATGCACAATTCACTGAAGTCATTTTATTCTCCCACATGATCTAAAGAAAAAAAAATACTGGGATCCAAACCATTGGCACTGCATTCTCTGAGGCCAAGGTTTGTAACCACCACTCCAATGAGCAGCGTGTCAGCATCTCCTGCCACATTCTGTTTCAGCCTTTTGTAATATATGCTCTGTCCTTACTGCTTTTAATGCCTCAGGTCCAATGGTCCTGTCATTGGTATCTTAAATGGCCAATGTAGAGGATATCTGAACACTTCTGAATGATTGTTTTGCCATTCAAGGAACTATACTTTAACTGAAAGATAGGAAACCAATAAATTCATTAGGTTTACTTTGTTATTGTAATTTTTAAACCCCAATGAATCCTCCCCACTTCCATTAAACTGTTCAGGTACACAGTTTACCACATAAAACAAACTTTTTAAAATCTTTCCAAATAATAACATGCTTAAACATTGCAATAAGTAAACATTTATCACGGGTGCTAGGATCCGCCACATAACACAAGCACTCAGGTCACTCCAAGGCAAGTACAAATATGACTCAGTCATTGTCCATGCTGGTGTGAATGACCTGAGACGTACCTCCCTGGACTACATGAAAAGAGACATAAAGGAGCTCTCTGAGCATGTAGCCCAGGCCGGTATGACCCTGACCTTGAGTAGCATTTTACCCTCACCAAAAATGATGCCACAATATGAAGACAAGATGATCAATTTCAACAATTGGCTTAAGTACTGGTGTCATTCAAAGGGGATCCAATGCCTGTCAGCTTGGGATGATATGCTCGACAAGCCACGATGCTTCGCTAGGGACGGCTTGCACCTGTCACCCTGGGCTTTCGGATATTGGCAAAGGCTCTTGCTACCCCATAGTGCCTTTTTAGGCAAGGCTCAAAAGACAAACCCACCTCCATAGGTATCACAAGGGATAAGAAACTAAGAGTAATGCTACTCAACGCCAGAAGTCTAAACCTCAAGATGCATGCACTGAAACCTCTCCTTAGCATGGAGAACATCGATATCTGTGCAGTAACAGAAACCTGGTTCAGGGCTCCCGAGAGCACCCCAGCACTACCAGGTTATACCTCATACCATGCTTTTCGGCCCCAAAACTTGGACCGAACCACAAAAGGAGGGGGAGTATCGATATTCATCAAAGATACCCACACCTCCAGGTTGGTGGCAAAGCACGAAGCATCAGAGACTATCCATGTGCAACTAACAGTGGGTAAAACTGCCTTCCAGTTTATAGCCTGCTACAGACCACCCTCCCAAACCCAGGAACCCCACTCGGCCTTCCTGAGAACACTGTAAAATATGAAGGTCTCACCAAACACCATTATATTGGGCGACTTCAACTACCCAAACATAGACTGGGAGCATTACTCTAGCTCCAACACCCTAGCCCAAAGGTTCCTAGAATTTATAAACTCAAATGCTATGGAACAACTTGTTACCACTCCCACAAGAGGGGAAAACATACTGGACCTGATCATCACCAACATGGGGACTCTATGCTCCAGACCAGAAGTGTATCCACACTGGTAAGATCAGACCATAAACTAATCTCACTGGATATTCACATCCCGACCCCACCCCTGCCCAGAAAACCACAGTGAAAAACTTCTAAAGCAAATTTTGCACTCCTCAAAACTGAGGTGGAATCCTTCAAAGCCCCGGCCTGTGGAAAATACAGCCCAGACCGCAGAATCCTTTATAAACGCATTCTATGAACACCTTCAGGAATGCATGGATCATGCGATCCCAAATAAAACCAAGACCCAATCCTCCAAAAGCAGACGTCCTGTCTGGTGGACCCCAGCCATAAACAAACTATACAATAGAAGGAGGAAGCTACTAAATGATAAAGCAAAATCCCAAAAAGGGAAGGCATCACTGATCAGTATTAACAAAAAACTACGGGCACACATAAAATTGTCTAAGGCCAGCTTTGAGAGAAAAATTGCACAGGACACTAAGAATAATCACAAGGCTTTCTTTAGTTATGTTAGGAACCTGGGTGGTAATTCCCAGATATGCTCAGAATTAGTCCAGAATGACAAAAAATACACGAACCCACAGACATTGCCAACATCCTAGCTGACAGGTTCAGCGCAAACTTCTCCCCCCCCCTCCCCACCAAAAGGGCAAATATCTATCCCAGCAGAGTGCTGCCCCCTGACATCTCAGATGCTCAGGTAAGAGCCGCCTCTCCAAAGCAAAAACACAGCATCAATGGGACCAGATGGTGTCCCGGCTGCGCCCTACATGAACTCAAAGAAGAGCTAAACCCAAACATAAAACTACTGTTCAATCTCAGCCTTACTACAGGATATGTGCCCAAAGAGTGGCGTACAGCAACAGTGGTCCCTCTCCATAAAGGTGGTGCCTCAACGGATCCTGGAAACTATCGCCCAATAAGCCTGACTAGCTTGGTCTGCAAAGCTATGGAAAGGATCATCATGGACCTCATAAATAAAGATATTGGGGACCTACAAACACTGGATCCTACCCAGTTTGGCTTTGTTAAGGGCAGATCCTGCCTCTTAAACCTGGTTGATTTCTTTGAAACAGTCACCAAGGCCATTGACGAGGGAAGGTGGTCCACACAGCCTACCTGGACCTCGAAAAGCCTTCGATACAATACCCCACTGGCATTATAGATAAGCTCACCAGCTTAAATATAAACCCCTATGTCACTAGATGGATTGCAAACTGGCTCAAGGACAGAACCCACATGGTTAGAATTGCTGGAGCCATGTCAGACTCCAAACCAGTTACAAGTGGTGTCCCACAAGGCTCAGTCCTGGGACCTCTCTTGTTTGGTATATATTTCTCGGAGGTACAGGCCAACACGGAAGGATCAGGAGCTGACCAAGTTTGCAGATGACTGCAAACTGGGTGCCATAATCGACTCTCCAGCCGACACAAGCATCCTCCAAAAGGGCCTCATAGAAACAGACAACTGGTGCCAGAGCCATGGCCTCAAGCTAAATGCCAAAAAGTGTATAGTCATCCCTTTGGCAAAAACAAAGTGCCCACAAATTACCACATAGGTGGAAATCCATTAAGTACAGAAGAAGTAATTGGGGACCTGGGGACCCAAGTTGATAGCAATCTCTCATTTGACAACCACGTGGCCAAAGTGGTTAGAAAAACATTTTATATAGCCCACCTAATCATGAAGGGATTCACATCTAGATCAGGGGAGGTCATCGTGCCTCTTTACTCATCCGTCATCAGGCCCATAATTGAGTACAATGCCCTTTGGGATGTACCTTACCAGACACCTGCAGCAACTGGAAAGACCCCAAAAGTACCTCACCAAGAGGATCAAAGGGCTCAAACAGATGCCATATGCTGCCCGGTTAAAGAAATTCCAGCTCTACTCAGTGGCATACTGCCTGTTCAGAGGAGATCTGTGCCTGACGTATAAAGCCATGTCCAACCCGAATTAATGGACATGCTGCACCTCAGAAAATCCAAATCCCATCGAGCCACGCCGAGAGACTTGAACCTCAGCACTGAAATAAATAGGACATGCTGGAGGGACAGATTCATAACCCAGAGGCTCCCTTCACTCTGGAATAAAATCCCAGTCCAGGTTAGGCAGAGTCCCTCATTGACTCTCTTCAAGAGGAATCTTGATGAGTGGATGGGAGATCGTAGGTTTTCCCCGGGTATCACTTCTGTGTCACTGTTAGACAGAAGCACAGTATACTAACCTCGAAAAAGGGCATAGCAAAATAAATTTAAAATGGGTGGCGAAAGCCAAACACATTCTGGCTAGGCTTATAAATGCCCTAGGGCAGATAGCCTAGTATGAACCTATGAACCTATTAATAGCATTGTTATGCTCAAAGATAAGCATCCTGAATTTCCTGTTTGGTTTTCCTGTGTTTAATGCTTCACAGGCCAAACTGGAGGTCACATAAACAACAAAAGTAGAATTACAAGTAAAATAGCACAGAGAACCATTTGTTCTATTAGTATCAGCAAGAGAACGTTAGGACAGTCTGCAAGCAAAAACAAAAAGAAGACCAATAAGTCCCCCTGTTTCCATTGTCCATATTTAGCTTTCCAACTGTTTAATGTTTCTGCCTCTACTGTTAATCTCTGTGACATTTCCCATTATCCCAGCAACTCCTTAGCTTCCTGAAGGGATGTGCCATTTGTTAAACAATACATCCTTATCATTGCTGTTGAGTGAGTACACTAAGGGTCTGGGATTATTCCATCTCACAGTGTTCTTATTTTCTTTTGTTACTGCCCTGATGCCAGATGCAGTAGCTTTTCTCTTCAAGAAAATGATTATAAGCTCTGAAGCTGTTGTTACCCCAAATATTGTTGAGAATGTTAAAAATAATAAAATAGCGCTCACGGAGACCACAGCAGATAGGAATAAAACTTTAATAGACAAAAGTCAGGATAAGCACTTTCACGAATTAAACAGACATTCGCTTCATCAGATCCATTATTGAAAAGCCCACCAAACCCTTAAATAAAAGCATCACTCAATCAGAATCAAGGAATTCAAAAATATGCCTCCCTTCTCATAATTTAAAACAGATCAAACCATATATAAACACATGCATAATTCCTACATTAGTTAGATCATAAATGCACACAAAAGCACATAAATATACATGTATAAACATTGTGTATATGAATGTAGTAAAAATGTATGAAAACGGACTTGCCTGGGTTCCAGTGGAGCTGTTCTAATTGCTGAGAATGTTATTTTCCCAAAATTACATCACCAAATTAGCATAGTTAGATCAGTTCTGATGATGTCCCAGAGTATAGATGGAGGGATGAAAGCGCTAAACAACTGTTTTTTTCAATAAACACTGTTCTTGGATTTCATCTCGGGCTGTTTGTGAGGCTTATTGTGGAGTACACATACAAGCACTGTTGGTTTTATTTCGTGGTTTGTTCACAGTGCTTGCTTCAAATGGGTACATTTACTTCTTTGTTTCGTAAACATCTAAGTGACCCATTCATACCAGTGTCATATAGAATGACCATATATAGAGACCTGACATCCACAGCTCGCAGCAAATTACAAGTATTAACTAATACAGTTTTGATATTCTCTAAAAACTGGAATGTGACTGACAAAACACAGGCATAATTTTAATCACTTCAAACAGGGCCTTTTCTACATATTTTGACACTGGCTCCAATTTAGAAGCTGGTGATGATACTATTAGTCTGAAAGAAGGATTGATTGTGTTCTTGTGCATTTTCACAAACACTTTTCCAGTGGATCATAACAACTCATCAAACTGTCATACAGCCTGCTATCAATGCTTCTGTAAGTTTTTTTTTAATCACCATCCTTATAACATTCCTGATTTTTTTAACATGTAAATAGTACTAGATACATAATCAATACTGCTCATCACCAACACAGTTGCCCCTTCTCCACTTTCATGTTTCTAATAGTCCTGCCATGAGACAATTCAAATGAGATTTGCCTTTCATCATCATTCAAATTATAAAATCAGTAATAAGTTCTATTTGAAACAACAGTTCTAATGTGTTTCTTACAGATCTGCTCACAGGCTCAACAAATAGATGTAGTAGGTGTGTATGGGGTAAGTAGATTTGATGTTACAAAGTCAGTCCTGTATGATTTGTTATTGTTCTTAAACATGCATTTTAAATTTAACTTTCTTATATTCCCCTTTAAATCTCTGATGGTTTGTACCACATCTGCTCTTTTAGAAGGCACCAAAGGGAACCCTTTCTCACAATAAGCCAACCTGTTTCTCAGTCAAAATAACTGATAAGTTATAAAGTTTAAATGAAATATACTTTACATGCTTTTTTATCATAATGACTCCAAGGTGAAGTATATAATACTTCTACCTGATTTAGAAGGATTTAGAGGAAACTGCCTGATAAATTTCTACCTCCTGTCTCCTTTGACTTATGTATTTACTCTATCCCTGGGATTCATAAAGCTTGTGCCAGGTGCAGGCATAGCATTCCAACACCAAATATGGCCGCCAAGCAATCCAGGCACGAGCTGTTCACACGTGCACTACCTGCATACACTACACCAGCACAGCTCCCGGGCCCTGTATGATAATTACCCCATGTGCAGCAGTGTAGTATGCAAATGAAGGTATGTAGTGATCCAGGAAGTGGTGCAGGCGTAGTGTAAGCATGCAGAAATGTAAACCATAGAAAACGGTTTACATTTTTGCAAACATAAAATCGGAGCCATGACAGCCGACCAAACATATGTATTATATTGTTAATATACGCCAACGGCTAAATATATAGCCATTGGCATAAAAAAAAATGTACAAAATATAAAATTAACATTTAATATATATAGTCGCACTATCGAGATGAGCGCAGGGCAGCGGCGAGCAAAGGGGATCACAAGGAAAATATAAATTAAAAATATAGAATAAAACTGCAATGTAACACAGATCATGATTTCCCCATAATAGTCAATGGCAGGCATGCTACACCACACTATGGCACAAGGGTTGCTAAGGGGTTGTGACAGTGTTATGCACGGTAGCTAGGAATTAGTAGGCAATGCCATGCAAATGAGAGGAGTAATAGTGAACCACAGATTCCCCACTGGTGTAAGGATGCACCTCACAGCGTAGCATTATAACACCGAGGCGTGCCCTTGAGATAAAGATGACATCAAGAGAGGGGTGTGTCGTCATTGCTGAAAGCACATTGGAGCATTGCTAAACCGGTTTGCCCCTAGCTAGGCAAAGCTGCAGGATAGAGGTGTGTTGAACTGGCCATAGCTTTGCTTAGCTGAGAGTACACAAGGTAACTGAGTATGCATGTGAACGGAGATGAAAACAAGCGTAAACCCGGTAAACAGGTTTGCGTGGCGCGCACTGCAGCTGTAACAGGAAAGATATAGGAAAGAAATAAAGAAATGCTGCAGCAGTTAAATTGGAGTACAAATGACTAATTAACACCTAGGAGCCTACAGTGGGCCATTGACAACAACTAGCAAGGCTGCAAGCAGCTACCTGCAGAACAGGAAAGGGGAGGGGCTGTACTGCAAAGAAAACAGTAAAGTGTCAAAGCAAAAGGAAGCCGATTTGCAGTATATCAACTACTAGACATTTTTCCATAACTGGGTAGGGAAAGTACAAAACAAGAAAGACGGCAGGTGGATGCATACCTGATAATGGGAGGGGATCCAGGTTTAAAAGTGAATTAAAGGGCAACAGATTAATCAAGGCAGGCGAGCATAACTCCACAGTAAAGGCCCCACACTTGCAGTACTCATTGTAAAACCCATAATTAAGATACTCTGCAGCTCGAATAGCCCATACACACCCAATGACATCAGCAGCATCCATAGAACAATAGTATAAAGTGTGAAAGCACCTCACACACATTTGTGTATTCCCATACACACTGCACCAGTGGTGTATACAGACGGGGAACTTTTAGTATGTACATGTTAGGGGCTGCCATAGCTTTGATCCACCAGCATGTGTTGGAGACTGAAGGTGGTGTGGAGGATGATGCACGCAACCACCTCAGGCACCAGAGGAGGAGGAGAGTGTTCAGACCCAGGGTAATCTACCACGGGCTACATGATCTGGAGATAGTAGAGCATTACAGGGTGGACAGGGACATCCTACATCAACTTGTGGAGCTGTGCCGGCCACACCTCAGAGCCAAAACAAACAGAGGGGAACCCATCCCAGTGGATACGAAGGTATGTGTAAGCCTGAGAATACTAGCTACAGGTACCTTTCAAAGACCAACTGGGGATATCATGGGTATCTCACAGGCATCAGCATCCAGGGTACTACACAAGTTCCTGGATGCCATGTTAACACATGCCAATGAGCACATATGCTTCTCCCGAATACAGGAGGAGCTGGCCTGCAATATGCATCTCTTCCACAATGTGGCAGAATACCCAGAGGTACTGGGTGCAATAGACTGCATGCACATACACATCAAGTCACCACCCAGTGAGCAGGTTAGGCGCTACATAAACTGCAAGGGATACCCCTTCATCAACTGTCAGGTCGTGTGCAATGCCCAGGGCATTATCATAGATATGTGTGCTGGCAGCCCTGGAAGCTATCACGGCTCCCACATCTGGCATGCCTCACAGCTGTATCAAGTATTTGCCAGGGGGGGGGGCATCCCAAATGGCCACCTGGTGGGGGATGCTGACTATGCACTGGAACTGCGGATGATGACTCCCATCAGAAATGCACACACACACATGCAGGAATGCCATAATGAGGCACACGCACAAACCAGAATCATCATAGAGTGTGTGTTTGGGATGCTGAAATCACTGTTCCGTTGCTTGGACATATCTGGTCGAGCCTTGCAGTACTTTCCAGGCACGTGTGCCCACATCAACATGCCATGCTACACAATATGATCCTGCAGAAACAACTACAGCAGGGACAGAATGGTGAAGGCCCTCACAGCCCACCACCATTGCCAAGGGCCCCACATGCACAGAGGTACTCAGACCACGAGCACCCTGAGGCAGCCCCTGTAGGCAGATAGGGGCGTACCCAGTATGCACATGCCTTGGTAAGGAGAGAACGTATAGCACACACACTGACAGTGTAGGCACCTAGGGACTGACACCTTTCTCCACCTGCACACACAGTAAAAATGGATGGCACACACACAAGACTACCTGTAAATTGTCATGTGTAGACAGTCTACTGTGTGCATCCAACATAGGCAGCCCTCAACTATTGCACACACAACTGCCATTGGCACAAGGTAAGTCAATATCTGAACAGTAAATTAAGCTATCAGCATGTGTTGATACTGTATGTATAGGTTCATAGGTAGGTACTTGGCCAACTGCCAGAGGCCATTCATAAGCCTAGCCAAAATGTGTCAGCTTTTGCCACCCCATTGATTCATTAACTGTCCCTCTGTGGAGCAGAGCCAATGGCGGGATCCCTGGGGTGTATCTACTGTTCCCCATCCACTCTTCAAGGTTTCTCTTGAAGAGTGTTAGTGAGGGGCTCTGTATAATGTAGTTAGGGATGTTGTTCCAAAGTATGGGGAGTGTCTGTGACAGGAATCCATCCCTCCAGCATCTTCCAGTTATTGTAGTGGCAAGGTTCAGCTCACTACAGTGTGTGGCTCACTGTGACATGGATTCCCATAGATGGAGCATATCCATTAAGCCTGAGTTCAACATGGCTGTATTGACCAGCAGAGATCCTCTCTGGGTAAATGAGATGCCACTGAGTAAAGCAGGAGTTTATTCAGTCTGGCTGCATAGGGCATATGTATGAGGCCAGTAATCCCCTTGGCGAGGTACATTCATGGACCTTCCAGCTGTTGGAAGTGTCTAATGAAGTACATCCCAAATGGGTTATTAAAACCTATGATGGGACTGATGAGTGATGAGTAAAGGGGCACTATAACCCCAGTATGTCTAGATGGGAACCCTTTAGTAATCAGATGGCCTACATAGAAGGATATCCTAACTACTTTGGAGATATGATTGTCAAAGGAGAGATCACTATCTGCCTTAGTCCCCAGATACCCCATTACCTTGTCCGTATTAAAGTGGCTGCCACTTATGTGTTAATATGTGGGTGCTTAATATTCCACAATGGAATGACCATGCAGTTAGTGGCATTTAGCTGGAGGCCATGACTTTGACACCCTGTGTCTGTCTCTGTGAGGCCCCTTGAGGGATGTCTGTGTCAGCTGGACTATCATTCATGGCTCCCAGTTCGCAGTCATTGCCAAACATGGTCTGCTGTAGTCCACCTGTGTTTGCCTGTACCTCTGAGAAGTATATGCCAAACAGTAGGGCTCCCAGGACTGAGTCCTGTGGGATATCAGTCATGACTGGTCAAGAGTTGGACCTGGAGATCACTAGTCGTACCATGTGGGCTCTGTGTGTAAGCCTGTTGGCAACCCAACCTGTGATGTATGGGTGTATGTACAGGCTGGTGTGTTTACCAATAATACCTGAGTGGGGCATGGTGTCAAAAGCCTTGGTGAGGTCCAGGTAGTATGTGTGAACCACCTCTCCCCTCATCTAATGTCTTGGTGACTGCATGTAAGGCGTCAAACATGTCCATTTGGCATGAACTGCACTCAGCCAAGCTGACCTGGGATGCATCACATGTTTGGAGGTTACCAATGTCTTTGTTAATGAGTGCCATGAGGATGCAGTCCATACCATTGCAGACCAGGCTAGTCAGGCTTATGGGGTGGTAGTTACCATGGTCAGTTGTGATACCACCTTGGTGGAAATGAATAACCATTGCCACCCCCCATTGTATGGGCATGTAGCCTGTGGAGAGGCTGAGGTTGAAAAGCTTAATTAGGTGGGGGGGTCAGGTTGTCTTGTACTGTATGCAAGATGCAGTCTGGGACAACATCTGCCTCCATTGACGCTGTGTTCTGCTGTTAGAGAGGGCCATTTCTACCTGTGTGTCTCTGATGTGTGGGATACTGTACCTTTCGGGTAGTATTGTGGGCTCTTTAGGGGTTAAAGTATGCACTGAATGTATCTGCAAGGATGTTGGCGATATCAGTAGGGCCAGCATATTTTGTGCTATATTTCACCGGCACAGTGCAAATCTTTGTGTCACCACTTAGATCCCTGACATAGCCAAAGAAGGCTTTGTGGTTATCTTTCGAAACCTTGCGTATTTTCCTGTTGATGTTAGCCTTGGATGATTTCATGAGGGACCTATGTATCATACTAATAATGGTCACAGATGTCTGCCCTTTGTGGGATTTGCTGTTTGTCTGGAACACTGTCCTACTTCTGTAGTATAGCCTGTTTATTGCAGGGGTCCACCAGACTGGTGTCCTTGTGTAGGAGGAGTGAGTCTTGGTTTACCAGTGATGGCACGATCCATACATCCATGTAGGTGCTTATAGATTGCATTTGTAAATCTGTCTGTATCTTGAGCAGTGTTTCCCCTTAGCATGGGGCTGCGAAACCCCCCACCCCTGTCTCTAGTAGTGTAAATTTAGCTGCAGGAAAAGTATACACTGTGGTTTCCGTGGGTGGGGGAGATGTTTGGGTGTGGATACAGTGAATAGTTCATGGTCAGATCTAACCAGTGACCGGTTAACCTCTGCTCTGGTGCACCTGTTGCCCATGTTGGTGATGACCACTTCTAGTATGTTTCCACCCCTCATTAGGGAGGTTACCACCTGATACAGGGCATATGGAGTGATAAATTCCAGGAAGTGCTGGGCCTCGAAGTGAGTACTTGAGTAAGTTTCCCAGTTAATGGTAGGGTAGTTGACATTGACCAATGCCAGGGTGTGCGTTAGGACTGTCATGTTTTCCACTTTCTCCGGGTAGGTGGAGTGGTGGTCCTGGGTCATGGAAGGTGATCAGTAGCAGGCCACAGTTTACATTGCAGTTGTGGCTGATGTTAGTTGCACATGGATAATCTCAGAGGTATCATGCTGCTTCACTAACCTGGAGGTGTAGGTATCCCTGATGAATATGGATACACCCCCTCCATGTCTGTGTCAGTCCATGTTCTGTGGCCAAAATGTGTGGTATGGGTTGTAATCTGGTAGTGCTGGTGTGCTCTCAGGAGCCTTAAGACAGGTCTCGGTTACTGCACAGATGTTGATGCTCAGGTCCATCCTGAGGAGTGCTGTGAGTGCATGCATGTTGTGATCACAACCCCTGGTGTTGAGTAGCATAACCTTCATTGATTCTGCTATTGTGCTGTTTATAAAGCTGGTATTCACATTTGAGAGTCTCCTAAAAAAGGCACCATGGGGGCACCAATAGCCTTGGCCAGTATTTCAAAGCCTAAGGCTGACACATAAGCCGGTATGGTATTGTTTCATGCATGTTTCCCATTTGTGCTTGTTTCTCATCTCTCCTGTAGGTAACCTACTGGTAAGCAATAGAAAGCCTTAAACTTATACAAGTCTTCTAGCTTCCAAGATAGGCTTTTGGAGTGATTACGTATCAGTGTTCTGTATGTCCTTGCTGTACTTAACTGTTTCCTGACTACATGGTTATTTCTCACTGTATATTGTGATCTGAAAGTCTGCTTATTCACATATTATGGCTGTGATGGCCTGCACTTTAGAGGTTCACAGATAGCCTACTAGCTATCTGCTCAAGGGCAGTTAGAAGCAGAGCTACAGTGTGTTGGCTTTCTCCACACCATTGATGAAGTAACTGAGCCTCTGTCAAGCATAGCTAATGAAACAGTTCCAGGCAGAGTTGCCGGAAGCTGTTGAAGACTGGGGTGATGGAGGGTGATAGGGGCACTTAGTGATCTAAAGAGAGCATGTTAATGTGACAGTTCAACACCATTCAATTTCCCCAACAGGTCTTGCAGCTATCAAACTGGATGGGCTCCCCCACCCCCTGGCTATATGGTTCTGGGACACATGATCCAAGGGGTGTATATTCTGTTACCCATTCACACATCAAGATCTCCCTTGAAGTGTCTCAGTGAGGGGCAATGCCTAATGTAGTTAGGAATGTAATTTATTGTCACACATTACATTTGTTATATGTTGTTATTTCAAGAGTAAGTGAAGCTCAGTGGGTTTGGGGCCTCCGCCCTTTGCTTAGCCTAGCTTACACATAGAAATCATTTAAATATGAAATAGGCGGAAGCAACGTTAATGTCAATAGTGTAATGCTTACAGCATCTGCATAGCATCTGTGCATTTGAGGTCCCAATCCCAATAAAGTCAGGGATGTTTATCAAGTTAAAAAGTATACCTTAACCACAGCTTGCATATATAGGTAGTAATCGTCTGTATAATAAACATTCGAAACACCCATATAAACCCATGTGTGTTGGAGTGTAAAGTCAACAGAGAATGTAATGTTATGTAAGCACATAGTGAGATGTTACTTCACTGAAATGTATATATCCTGAATAGTTAGTGGATGTGGCCGTGTTTGCGCGCACAGGTTACACGTTACAAAGTTTGTTTAACTGCGTTTAACTGCTGCTATAATGTCACACAAACACTTTTAAACATGCTTACAACTGCTTAAATGTGCCTTATTCTGGAGTAAAAAACATTTTTAAAGCATCGCAGGTGTTGAACTTTGGACCATGCACACTATAGTCATGGGACTTACCACTAAGCCATCTGAGGTGTATACATATTTCATGCTCTTTAGACTACACCTTATACCATATGCATTCCGCTGTAATGACCACAAATGGGACAGTCACTTTGTGTACATATGTACAGCACATTGTAATGTACTGTAGTTTGTGAACCAACACATACAAGTCTACATATGTAGTACTGTTACAAATTAATACGAAATATAAAATATATATATATATATATATATATATATATATATATATATATATATATATATATATATCTATATACACACCACTGATGTCTGCATATATATATATATATATATATATATATATATATATATATATATATATATATATATATATGTGTGTGTGTGTACAGTTACATCAATAGGCATATATATAAACATCTATGAACACACGTTGTGACACAGAAGCAATCCAAATGAATTGAAGTGAACGCAAAACACATGCAGCTCTGGTATTATAACTATTAATATTAACCTAATTCACCATAGAAAGGATGGTTGTTGTGTATGTGAAGATTGGGGTGGGGGAGGAATGATGGGTAATGAAATCATGCATCAAGGAGAGCCTGGGTCGGATGTTCAATAAATGAACTGAAGGGGTATACATGGACTATGTGGACAATATAAAAGGACACAAAACAAGAACCTTTCTCATTCATAATACACCCCGTCTTGTCACGTTGCAACACCTAATTTCACAAACATATGAACATTAACATGTATCAGACATATGTACCCCAACTGACTGTCACATTTGTTTTCAGTAGTGAGGAATTCCTGTAGTAAAATGTATATTCTAAACACCATAACATTTGTATATATCTCAGATGCCTTAGTGGTAAAGTCAGTGACTGTGGTGTTCATGGTCCCGGGTTCAAGGGCTGTTAAGTTATTTTGAGGGCCAGAATAAGGGCTGTTGGATGCAGGTGGATTAAAGCACTTTTAAGCAGTTGTAAGCGTGTTTGCATGGGTTTGCGTGATGGTAAGTGATGCTTAAACATGGTTAAATGTAGAGCGCTTTACAGGTTTAATCTTTGCTTAACATCACCAGACCATGGGCAAACCTGCTTACAACCACTTAAATGTGCATTATTCACACTTTCCCCACCAGTGCCTACTCTGAGAGGTAAAATAATAACACCTTCCAGGATTAGAACCTGCAACCATGTATTCCATCCCCAGAGTAATCTACCACTAAGCTACCTGAGATGTACATATGCCAGTTGTGTACATAGACAGGTTAAAACACAAAAGGGAGGAATGTGTTGAAATAGGACAACCCGCCATGTACCCAATGAAAGGTGTATTCTCATATATATATATATATATATATATATATATATATATATATATATATAGAGAGAGAGAGAGAGAGAGAGAGAGAGAGATACACAGAGATATGTCGATATATACAGATCTACATATATATGTAGATATATAGATAGGTTAAAAACATCTACACATCTATGGAGGTACAGATAAACGTATGCAGTAATATATACTATATATTATATCTATCTACATATACACATATATAATATATATATATATATATATATATATATATATATATATATATATATATATATATACACACATACATACATGTGTGTAGACAGCATCCAAACTGTTCATATCTCAGTATAACATGGACCATAGCAATCACACATTCTGCCTCCCCCAAACAATCATATGAAGAGTGTATGCCAATACACTATTACAAATATGTTCTATGGACATGTATATGTACATATATATATATATATATATATATATATATATATATATATATATATATATATATATATATATATATATATTTCCTGAAACTAGTGTAGTCCTGATTCAGATTTGCTGTATCCAGGACTGTATGTAAGCTTCTGAGCCCCCCCCCCCCCCACCAAGCTTTCTGTGTTGGAGGGAAGCCTTCTAGCTTATCAGTGGGAGTGGTAAGCACTAGGTAACCTATCTACCACATAAGGAGTGGTTCTGGCCCAGAATTTGTAGTTATTGGCCATTTGAGCAGTTTTTCCATCTCTCTCAACTTTCTGATTTAAAAGCCCACATTTGCACTTGTTTTCCCCCTTTCCTGTAACTAGTTTAGTCCAGATACAGATTCTTAGTTTTAGCACTTGATTTTGCTTATTCATGATCAGCACTTGTTCAGAACTTGTAAGCACTAAATAAGCTATACTAATTACTACAGCACTCAACCTTCCTCATTACCTAGAGGAAAACAGTTTTGGTACTTACTTTCCTCATTTGCTTAGAGAAAAACAGCTCGTGTACTCACTTTCCTCACTTATCTAGAGGAAAATAGTTTTTTATTCAGGCATGCCCAAGGGTTAGCTCGCAGTGTTCTCTCCTGTCTATCTGATGATTCTGGGCATCTTGGGGCAATGCAGAAATTGCCTCATGTACACAGACAACCCTCTCCTCCTACCATCCAACACTAGAAACTGTGAGAGATGCACTTATCTAGCCAAACTGGAGGTAAAGCTCTCTCCAATAAAGATTGAACTTGATAGTCAAGAGGAGAAGGTAAACACTTGCACCACACCACACTTATCACATAGTCTCACTAAATCTACACCACCAAAATCCACACATAGAAACACAAGCATTCACAGAGGCTCATAATAATAATCTGCTCAAGCAACAGAGACCTCCAAAGCAGAAATGCAAGCAACCTCCACCCCCCAACACAACCCAAATGACACATAGCCTGCAGACGCAGTGTGCCACTCAACCACTGCCAATAAGGCAAAACAATGTACCCAACAAAACAATGTACCCAACACACTAGTCATACGTGACTCTATAGTCAGGCACACTTATGTCCCACTCACCAAGCTAAACATGGAGAAGGTTACTGTCAGCTGCCTGTCGGGTGCCAGAATCCACCACATAACCCATGCACTCAGGTCACTCCACAACAAGTACAAATATGACTCTGTCATTGTCCATGTTGGTGTGGACGACCTGAGATGTACCTCCATGGACTACATGAAAAGAGACATGGAAGAACTCTCTGATCTTGTAGCCCAGGCAGGTATGATCCTAGCCCTGGGTAACATTCTGCCATCACCCAGAATGATGCCACAGTACAAGGACAAAATTATTGACTTCAACAATTGGCTAAGCTTCTGGTGCCAGTCTAAAGGGATCCAGTATCTGTCTGCCTGGGATGACATGGTCGACAGACCATGATGCTTTGCCAGAGATGGCCTGCACCTGTCACCCCTGGGATTCTGGATACTGGGTAAGGTTCTTGCTGCCCCTATAGTGCCTTTTTTAGGCAAGGTTCAAATGACAAATTCACCACCGTAACAGGAACAGGCAAGCAAAAACTAAGGGTGATGCTACTCAATTCTAAAAGCCTAAATCTCACTCACTTGAGGCACTCCTTAAAATGGAGAACATCAATATCTGTGCAGTGGCTGAGACCTGATTCAAGGCTCCAGGGAGCACTCCTGCACTACCAGGCTATAACTCATACCACACTTTTCGGCCATGTAACCTGGACCGGAACACCAAAGGCGGAGGTGTGTCCATATTCATTAAGGATATCCACACCTCCAGGCTAGTTGCTCAGCATAATGCAGCCGAGGTTATCCAAGTGCAACTAACTCTGGGAAAAACTGCAATCCAAATTGTAGCTTTCTACAGATCACCTACCATGCCCCAGGATTCCCACTCCTCTTTTCTTGATGTACTGGAAAATATTAGGGTTCAACCAAACACCCTAATAATGGGCGATTTCAACTATCCCACCATTAACTGGGAAAACTACTTATGTACCAACTCCTTCACTTAACGCTTTCTGGAATTCATAAACTCCAATGCCCTGGATCAACTTATCCACACCCCCATCAGGGGCAACAATATCCTAGATCTAGTCATTACCAACATGAATGACCGGTGTTCCACACCTGAAATCAACGCCTCACTGGTCCGATCAGACCATAAGCTATTTACCTTAGACATCCACATCCTACACCCACCCCCATTAAGGAAACCATGGTAAAAAATTTCTCCAAAGCCAACTTCATGCTTCTTAAGACAGAAGTGGTGAACTTCATGACACCCATGCAGATGGACAATACAGTTACAACTAATGAATCCTACACAATTGCACTTTATAAGCACTTACATGAGTGCATGGATTGTGTTATCCCAAACAGAACCAAGACTCTATCCTCCAAAAAAAGGAAGCTGATCTGGTGATCCCCTGCCATAAACAAACTGTACAACAGAAGGAAGAAACTGTTGCAAAAGAGAGTAAAATCACACCAGTGGAGGAGCTCCCTGGTCAGCCTCAGTAAGAAGCTGTGATCCCTGATAAAATCCTCCAAAGTTAGTTACAAAAACAAAATCGCCACTGATTCTAAAGACAACCACAAAGCATTATATAGCTATGTCAAGAATCTCAATGGCAACACTCAGATCTGCTCTGAGTTGCAGAACAATGGCACTAAATATACAGACCCAACTGATATTGCCAACATCCTGGCAGATAGGTTCAGTGTTAACCTTATCCCCCTCTCACCCCCTAAAGAGCCCATCTCTATACCAGAAGAATGCAAAGTTCCTGTAATCATGGCAGCACAGGTAAAAAACACACTCTCCAAAGCCAAGAACACAGCAACCATGGGACCAGACAACATCCCAGGCTAAGTACCATGTTCAATCATAGCCTCACCTCAGGCTTTGTGCCTGCTGAATGGCGGACAGCAGTGGTTATCCCACTCCACAAGGGGGGGGCCACCATGGACCCTGGGAACTACCACCCCATTAGCCTGACGAGCCTGGTCTGCAAGGCCATGGAACGTATCATCATGGAACTTATAAACAAAGACATTGGTAATCTCCAAACTCTGGAGCCTACCCAGTTCAGGTTTGTAAAATGCAGATCTTGTCTCCTAAACCTGATAGACTTCTTTGAAGCAGTCACCAAAGCCATAGACAAGGGTAAGGTGGTTCACACAACCTATCTAGATCTTGCCAAGGCTTTTGACACCATCCCCCACTCTGGAATTATAGATAAACTCACTAAACTAGGTATAAATCCTTATGTCACAAGATGGGTTGCCAACTGGCTCACTGACAGAACTCACACTATGAAAGTAGCAGACTCCAAATCCAACTTCAGACCAGTGACAAGTGGAGTACCACAGGGTTCAGTCCAGGGTCCTCTCCTGTTTCTTATCTACTTCTCTGAAGTACAGGCTAACACAGAAGGTCTTTGGCTAATGAAGTTTGCAGATGACTGCAAACTAGGAGCCATAATCGAAACTTCTAACAATGTGGACATCCTAAAAAAGGGCCTCACTGAGACAGATGCCTGGTGTCAAAGCCATGGCCTCAAGCTCAATGCCAAAAAGTGCATTGTCATCCCCTTTGGTAAAAACTCTGTACCCATGAACTACAACATAGGCGGTAATATACTTAACACCAAAAGTGTGATAAGAGACCTTGGGACACGGGTTGACAGTAGTCTCTCCTTTGATAATCACATGACCACAGTAGTCAGGAAATCCTTCTACATGGCACACCTCATCACAAAAGGTTTCTCATCCAGAAAAAAAAGAGGTCATTGTTCCCCTCTACTCATCACTCATTAGACCCATTATAAAGTACAATGCCCCTTTTGGAATGTACCTCACAAGACTTCTACAACAACTGGAAAGGCCACAGAAATACCTCACAAAGAGGATTACTGGCCTCAAACAGATGCTCTACGCAGACCATCTCAAAAAACTCCAGCTTTACTCCATCACATATCGCCTACTCAGAGGTGATCTCTGCGTAACATACAAAGCTATGTCGAACCCAGAGCTGTTGGACATACTCCACTTAAAGAAATCCCAATCCTTCCGAGCAACACGCTCTAGGGACCTAAACCTTGTCACAACAATAAACAGAGCATGCTGGAGGGATAGATTCCTGTCCCAGAGACTTCCCATACTCTGGAATAAACTACCTATCTATATCAAACAAAGCTCCTCATTAGCACTCTTCAAGAAAAATCTTGATGATTGGATGGGAAATAGGAAATTCACCCCAGGGATAACCTCTGTGGCTCTGCTCGACAGTGGCACAGGAAAATAATTTTCTTGGGTGGCAAAAGCCAGGGTACCTTTTTGGCTGGCTTGTATAAGCCCCAAGGCCGATAGCCTAGTACCTACCTATGAACCTATGAACCTATGACACAGTGACTGACACAACTGCAATGACTGCAAATATCCATGACAGAAATACACAGACAGCTTTCATTTAGTAAAACTTTATTACATTCCAATGTATTGCCAAAAGGATTCAAGGACTAACAATACCTGCATGCTATACAGGAAGCATTTAACAGTGCCTTAATGAATCAGTCTGCAATTACCATTGCATTAGTTCACTAATGGATAGGTGTTCACATAGGGAAAGAACACCCACACACATATAGAAGTTGTATAAAAGGGGTTCCTATACACCTGCATCTGCTACGTACACCCACCAATATCTCCCCCACACTGAAAATAATTACATCAATACATACTGTCATACCATAACCAATTATTCAGCTACTCTACAACATCTGCTGAAACCTTAACATACCTGGACACAGACACATTAACATGGCCCTATCTGAAATAGTTGCTGTTATACAATTGAACAGCTGCTGATGTTACAGGGTTTGTATGAACTAATCCCTTTTCAGAGGGTTGAAAGGTTCGTACACCAGGAAGTGTTACCGAGTACTGATTATCAACATAGTATGATACACATTAACACCAAACTAAAGATGTCTGGTAAGCACACTGTAAACCCCCTAACATTATATGCATAGCTATGCAGCATTGAGCTTGTCAAACATCCTGGCCAGACTGAAACATATGCAGAAGTATTAGGTACAGACAAACCCTGCACAAGTAGCAATGTTCAGAAATATAACAGCAGTACTCACATTTAGACCAAATCCTCTAGGCATTACACACACTATATTACTGTTTGTCTCCATACAGCTGTTGCAATAGATTTCAAACAACACTTCCAGGCTGTATTTCTCACAAGTAAGGCAAAAGGACAACGCCCAAGTGGAGTACTCAATTATACTCCACTGTTGCCATGGTATTGGCTAAGGCAGTAGCAGCGCAGCTGATGTGCATGTAATTAGCTACTTAGGAACACCACTTGGTTATCGGGATAGCACATATTACTGATCTGTAACTATAAAAGGTTGCTTTGTCACACATTCAAACCATCTATATCTACCTGTAGAACAGTACAAAACACTGAAAGACAAACTGAAAATTAGTATTATACTAGTCAATAACACCTCCAATTACTAAGAAGGTATGTATAACTTGTAGTATGTCTGTGTATGTAGTACCTGTTCTGTAAGAATTACAGTGTAATCAATGCATATAGTGGAAATAGCTATCTTGTAGTGATGTATTTTTGAGCAGTAGTAATGCTTGTAGTATTCTATGTGTGTACTGCTGTAGGTCACAAGGCAAACTCCTCATACACCACAAGGGATGATATGTGCTTGGAACTCACCAATTCGCGTCCAGCCACTGTCAGTGTCAGGGTTGGTACAACAAGTATGTTATATAACAGGGGATAGCATATGTTGATATATTGTAACAGTAGACATATGTATGGGTGTATAAGTAATATGAACATGTCAAAGGTGGGCTTAATGTACAAATATGGTTTGCATTGTGGGATATTGTGCCAATAACTGTGTAATGTACAGTATTTTAGGCAGATCTGTATTCCATTCTACATAGCATTTCTGTAGTTATGTCTATTGGCAATTACAATACTCAATAACAGGATACATACCACTTGTATTCATCTGACAATTTACCAGCATGATAGCAAAGATAATTGGAAGAGCTAGGTAACTATCCATGCACATAACACATGCAATATCCACCGCTCTAGTATCATTTGCAAGCAATAACAGATGTGCATGTGTACATGTTATGCAAATGTGTAGTGACCCTTGTTACAGGGCTGGATCTCTCTAGTATCATTTGCAAGCAATAACAGCTGTGCATGTGTACATGTTATGCAAATATGTAGTGACCCTTGTTACAGGGCTGAGCCAAATGGCTATGTGCACACATACATAGAGTGGATATTTAGAGTAGAGACACACTGGTTGAACTACCAGGTTTGTGTAGCCTATCCTCTCATTGCCAACCTAACAGCTGCTTGCACATACTGTATGTAAGGTAGTGCACAGTACTGGTAATGAAACAGGTTGCATATCATCTTTAACTCCAGTGTAACATCTGCAGTAGGAGTGTAAGATGTAGGAGACTGGTGCCCATGTGTTATAGCCACTTCATAGGTGATGGCTTACACTATCTGATTATATCCTGATCATGTTGATAGTGGCATCAGAGTCTATTGATACATGGATCTGTTTGGGGAGTGGGTGTCTATGCCCAACAGAGCTCATGGTCCTGGTGGATATGTGAGTATATATCCAGAAAAGGAAACAGACCTGTAGACACTTGCATCATCTGAAATCAACTATCAGGATGTGATGTACTCCTCAGAGGAGGATTGCTGCTAAAGGTAGCTACAATGTTTCCGTAATAGCCAGTGTTGTCATGTCCATAACACAAATATGTACATGTGAGCATCACCGTCTAAAACATCTTCATAAGCAATAAGTAAACTAAATACAGTACTTGGTACTTGTAGTACTGACTGCTCATACCAGCATGTCCACTAGTCAGCTACTGGTGTTTACTAATGTCAGCTTTGTGTACGTTGCCATCCTGGGGGAATGTAATCTCTATGCCATGTACACTGCCAAACCCACCTAACACCACACCCCACACATTTTCTGGGATGCAGCTACAGGGGTAAGCTTGAAGGCAGTCCAGTCTACAGCCATGACTGGACTGAACAGTCATGAGGTATAGGTTAACACATGCATCTCATCATCACAACCAACACATACCCTTACCAGAACACAGTAAGGACACCCACACACACTACCAGAAATTGCACACATTCACAGACGCTTCTAAGTATCTGGCCAAACAAGTGACCTCCCAAGCTGGAATAGACAGACAACAACATTCACAAACTGTATGACATAGTTTGCATAATTGTGCCACACCTCAGAACACGTGGCTGGAAACATGCCCAACAGTTCTCATTTGTGAATGCAAACTCTAGCACTATGTTACACACCAACCTATACGAGGGCATACATACTGTCAGCTGCCTGTCTGCCATGATTAGCCGCATACCCATACACTCAGACCACCTTTTGAACTATACACATGGCTCTGGCATATTCCATGTTCTTGTGCAGGACCTGTGATGCAGTAGCCTGGACTGCATGGAAACACATGTAGGAACTGTCAGGTCTTGTAGCCCATGCAGGTATGTCCCAAGGCCTGGATAGCATTCTGTCATTGGCCAGAATGATACTGCTGTACAGGGACAAAAGGATTGTATTCCACAATTGTCTAATGTAGTGGTGCAAGTCACAGGATATCCAGTATCTGTCTGCCTGGGATAACATGGTTGCCAGACCATGATGCTTTGCCAGACAGGGCCTGCACCTGTCACCCCTGTGAATCTGGATACTGGCTAGGGCTCATGCTTCCCCTATAGTGCCTTCATCATGTGCAGTTCAAGTGAAGGTCCACTGCTGTTACAGGGAGAGCCAAGCAATAAACTGCAGGTCTCGCTACTCAATGATACATGTCAGAAACACTTTATGGACTCACATATGTCAATCCCTAACATGGAGAACATATCTGTGCAGTGGCTGAGACATCTTTCAACACTCTGGAGAGCACACCTGCATGACCATGTAATAACACATACCTCACCTCTTGCCCATTATCCTTTATTGGAACAAATGGGCCACAGGTGTGTCCATATTCCTGTAGGATATGTACACCCCCACGCTAGTTGCACTTGCATAACATCAGATGCATTATGCTGAGCAACTACCTTTGTGCCAAAGTGGAATTCAAATTGCACCTTGCAACAGATCACCCACCATGCTGCAGATTTCGAAACTGTCATAATGTGCTGTAATGGGGAAGATTAGGTTTGAGACAGAAAACCATAATAATGGCTACTCTCAACTATTCCATTATGAAATCGGAAGACTCCTCATGTACCAACACCTGCACTCAATGCATGTTGGATTCCATCAACCCCAATGACCTGGATCACAATAGTCACACAAACAGGGTTAACAGTATGCTACACATAGTCAGTCTCCAAAGCCAATGTTATGCTTCCTAAGAGGAAAGTGGTGACTGCCATGGCATCCATGCAGATGGACAATGCATGTGCGAATGCTGAATCCTATGCAAATGAACCTTAAGCAGTCACATACGTGCAGTGATTGTGTCATTGAAACAGAACCAAGATTCAACCAAACACAAACAAGAAGGCAAACTGGTGGTACCATGCTTTAACCTGTACCACAGAAGGTAGTAACTGTTGCAAGAGTGAACACACATGAGTGTAGGTGATCCCTGGTCAGCCTCAGTAAGATGCAGATACACCATATAAAACCACACAAAGCTACTGTGAAACTAATCAGCCACATATTACGAGGCCAACCACAGAGCATTCTATAGCTACGTCATTAATAGTAATGGCAACAACAAGACCTGCCATGCTGCACAGCACTATGGCATGGGAAGTACTGCACCTACAGAAATAACACCTGTTCATCCAGACAGGGTCTTGGAGAACCTAAACCCACTCCCACCCCCCAAAAAAAGTTACACATAGTTATATATCCATGTACATTACAGAGCCCCTGTAATAACAAATATGCAGGTACAAGCTGCACTCTCTAAAGCCATACATACAGCTTTCATGGGACCTGTCAACATCCCAGGGTGTATCCTACACAAATGTAAGAACAATCCACTCTCCACATACACATCATGTTCAATCATAGGTCCATGTCAGGTTGTGTACACACTGAATGCTGCACAGCAACATTTATCACACCCCACAAAGGGGGAGACACCATTGATAATGGGAAATAGTGCACTACTACCCTGCTGAGTCTGGTCTGTAAGGCCATGAACCATGATCAACTTATTTGATGTACTCAGTACAGATGTAGATGACAGTAAGGTTGATTCACGCAGCATATCATGACCTTGCCAGGTCTTAGGATACCATCACCATACTGTGTTCCAGCTACACTCAGTAAACTAGGTGTATATTCCTATGTCACAGGAGTGGTTGGCAACTGGACTGCTGGCAGAACCAACACTACAGAAGGTGCCTGACTAATACACTCACCTCAAACCAGTGCCAGCCACAGTAATATAGGGTTCATTCCTGGTACTCCCCCTCTTTGTTATCTATATCACACAGACTAACACAGAAGGCATCTGCCTATTGATGTTTGCAAATGACTATATACTAGGAGCAATAGTTGACTCAATGTGTGCTGCGTTCAACATACAGAAGGGCCTTTGTGTGTCAGATGTGTGGTGTGTGACGTATGGCCACAATCTGACAGCTAAGTATTGCATTGTCATCCCCTATGTTAAAAACCCTGTACCCATGAACTACCACCTAGGCAGTGGTCGATGTAATGGCAACTGTGTGTGTATGGGATGCAGCTGGACAGTAGTCTTTCTTTTGATAGTTACTTCATCACACCTGTCAGGTAGTCGTATGTGGCACCCCTAATCATGACAGAGTGCCATCCATGAATATAGAGATAATTGTTCAGCCATACTCAACACTCATGTGACCCATAATAGATCACATATTTCCTTTAAGGGTTGTTGCCCATGTGTAGATGGCCTACACCGCCCTTCCCAAACCCTAGCTCCACTATGTAGCATGCAGCCTACTCTGAGTAAAGCCATGTCCAACCTAGAGATGTTGGACATGCTACACTTAACACATCCTGATTCCAAATAAACACATACTTTATGGACATCCACCTTTCTAGTACAAGGATCACAACATGCCTGACAGATCTCTGGCCCATACACTTTACATACTCTTGCCATACTATGCATCCCTGTCCAGCGAAGCTGCACATCACTCCTCTGTGTGACATGGTGTGATGACCGCATGCCAAATATATCAGTAACCCTGTGGATCAGTTCTGTGGAACTGCTTGAACTGGCCACTGAAACTTACCTGTCTGTTGGCTACAGCTAGGTAACTTTTCGGCATAGGCTCATAAATGGCCCAGGGCATATAGCCTTCTAGTTCACTATGACCATACATGCTATAGTTGATATCCATCCCTGCAAATACCATCAGGCTAGCTATTGTCCCATGTGTTTCACATGTGCAACACAGGCAATACATGGCAGGATGCTACACAGCTATACAGTGCTATGTAGATGTATATGGCAAAGCACATACATGTAAAACATTCTGTGAGCAAGTCTACAGGGTCACAGGTCACGTCCCTAAAGGCTGTGTATGACTATATATGTGACATATACACAGCATTAAGATCTATTGCATTAATGTGAACACATCCAGGCATGTACTGATAGGTAAAGACACCAGTACAGGCAAACAGACATGCCCATGTCAAGACAACATCCATATAGAGTATGAGCAATGTCATCCCATGACACACACATATGTGGTGATAACATCACATAACCAGTAAGTGTCAAATGTGTGTGACTTAAACATGTCAGTGGTGTTAATGTTATGTAGATTTGCAAAGACTTATTTGTAATCTTAATAAATGTGATACACATGTATATTCAGCTGTACTTCTGTACTTCTCTGTGAGTTACTGTGACCTGTCTCCATCATTATGTCTTCCAGGTATGCCGCGTGGCAGGCTATCAGCATTCACCCACTTGGAGGATGAGGTCCTCCTCGACAACCATTTAACACTCTTCAGCCATGTGCCACAGGATGCACAGCAGGAGGATGCCCTGTGGGAGGAACTCTGCAGGAGGGTAAATGATGTTGGCGGTCACAATCGCACCTATCAGCAGGTGCACCTACACTGCACTGACCTCATAATTCAGGTGAAACAGCATGCTAATGCATTCACCAGGGAACAAGGTGCAGCAGGTGGGGGGCCACTCACCCAGCCCCCACTCACACGTACCAAAGAGCTACTGGCCAACCTGGGGACACCTGCAAACCTCCATCCACAAGCTTTAGCTGGTATTGTGGAGGTGGGTGTCTCTCAGCCACTGAGCCTGGAATTGCCTGGTATGTCAGTACTGCACATATAACACAACTATATTTCACATAGTTTCATGTGTTACTGTACAATATGTAATGCAACATCATATGCAAGGCATGTATGCACACATGCCACATACTATAGTCTGCTACTCTATGTATGCAAAGATGTGCATACTCCATAGTATAGTGTATTGTACTGGTTTATGTGCTAACATGGACATTGCACCCTGTAGCTATCACACAGGTGTGGATAATGATCTTACTGCTGTGACACTCTTGTTTAGGTATCTCTAGCATTTTGCAGCAACAGCAGCCTGTGTCAGGTGAGATTGTTATTATTTACCAGGCTTGATAATGTACAGATCATATTAATTGCATGCTATCTGCCATAACACACATACACACAATGTATGGTTGTCCTGTTAATAGACACTGGTCAGACCTGCAATGCATCACAGTGGTTACCCATGTGAAACAATTGAAGACTATATGAAACACCTACACTAAACTTTCCAAACTGTCATTGCCAGATGTGTGGACAACTGTGAATACAATGGTGGAGGTGTGGTTCACTGTAGGGACAGGTACTACAGATCAGCAATACACATGTTGGGAATACAAACAATACTGTACAGAGAGCATATGTGTGCACACACTCTAAATGTGTTGGAGCTGGAATATGACCAGCCCACAGGATACACCCTTGTGGATTATACCCTTGCTATATCACACAATGTCATGTGCTGTCTGACATGTCCATGACATGTAGTGGGCTGACTGCAACACTGATCAACTATCCTACAAAACATGATATCTCACATCCCATACATAACCACCCTTTGTCTGCATAACTCTGTCCTCAGTGGACCATATGACATCTATGGGTGTATGTCATATGGGATAACACTGACATGTGAAATAGATGGCCATCACAACCACTGGACAGAACATGTGTACACATGACCATGGAGGATAGCCAGAGACATGAAGCAACACACACAGTAGCAGTGATGTACTTGTGTGTACACCCTGTTGTACATTGGCTTGACACAATACAACTATGGTCTTTGTGTAATGGTGATATTACAGATGTGAAACACTAAACATCATACAGGCCTGTGCACAGTTTATGTAGGCATAACATGAAACCACCACATAACATGTCATGAACATCTTGAGTGTGTCATGACATGAAAGCATTCACCTATACAGTATCCAAATACATACATGTGTTGCAAAACATACACATACAACCACATCAGGCCACAGATACAGTACATTCACCTTGCTGGTGTCAGACAACACTGTCATGCCTGCTCCTCATGTGTGTGAGGTACACAGATGGCATGTGGGACATAGAATACTGCTAAGTTAGCCATGTGTGGGCATAGTTGCCAGGCATCAGTAATATGGTTGCAGATGTGCAGGGGTGTCATCTGTGTACCCTTCTGTGACATGTGTCACACATTCCACATTAGGTTTAAGTGGGTATACACCTTAGTGACATGGGTCATATTCCACATTAGATATGTATTGTATGTGAACACAGCCATGGCTATGAACTGTGTCAGTTACTCACACTGTATAGCAATAGTGAAGCCACATGGTGCCCTGCAATGGCTATGCACATCAGCTCAGTGTGCAGTATGTCACTGCATATTTGTTTGCGGACAGACAACACTGCGTCAGCTGAAGGCCCGTGTTAGTAAAACATGTCCCTGCATTGAGACACCATTACCATACTGTAGATTGGAAAGGATACCATTGTGTTACACATGTATGCATGTCATTCAACATGTCAGCAGAAGACATGTCATACTACATGTGATTGGCAAGGTCATACTCCACACATCAGGCCTGTGTACTGTAAACCTGTGCTGGTCTTGGCACCATTGCAATGTAGGGACAGCCATGTCAAACATGTGTGTACAGCCACATGCACAATGTCTGTAGACTCAGCTCAGGGGTAGGGGGAATAATTTTGAACAGACATGCACTGCTTTAGGGGAGATATGCAAGCTAGGGCTCAGGCAAACAAAGTATTCAGTCGACATACCCTTCTGCTCATGTCCTCGCACATAGGGGCAGTGGCCAACACAAAGCATCAGTGGCAGATGTACAAAGGTCAGCAATGGTCTGTTAACAGGTGGTGTATGTTGTACACACCATGGCAGTATGGTGCAGCAATGCATAGTGCATGCATTTTCTTGCAGGTATGGGGCATAAGCTACTAACACAAATGGTGCAATACAGGTATGTATGCTAACCACCACTATTATTGTGTAAGGTGCATGCTGTCTGCTATAACACATGCATGCTGTTGTGTGCAACTCAGGGATGTATGATAACTACCACTATAATTGTCTAAGCTGAATGCCATCTGCCATATTACCTGCATGTTGCATGCCATTGGGTGCCATAGCATGTGTCTGTGTGTCTGTGTTGTATAACTTTTAATGTACCATTCTTGTCTGCCCCTCACAGGTGTTGATGTAGGTGCATTTCCCTCCTGCGGTCCAGCTGATGTTAGTGTCCCCACAGACTCTAGCAGTGATGATGAAAGTATGATTGAGGCACAGGCAGGGTTATCAGGGGCTGAATCTGTGCCATTGGTTGCCATTCCACCTGTATCCCCCTCATCCTCACACACAGTTCCCCTGCCTACACATACCCAATCACCACTGGTCATAGAGAAAGGACATTTGGCAGGTGGTAGCATGGAACAGGGAAGTGTGGAGACTATGGAAGGTGTGCCTGCACATCATGATCCCAGTCAACTGACTGGTGATGGCCCATACAGGCATGTGTCCAGTGCAGCTCATAGGAGGACCACTGGCCAACATGCCCCTGTGAGACAAAGCACATCATCTGGAGTCACCAGACGCATGTTTTGGGCTATAATGAAGGCACAGGCATGTGCTGAATGGCACAACAGAGAAGGTCTGAGGCTTCAGAGGTCTGCTGTCCCTTCATTAACTGACAACATCCAGGCAATTGCAAATGCTCACCATCATCTTGCAGATGTTTTGGATAGATGATTGGGTGACATGGTGGGAGTCCTTGGCCATGGCATGTCAATCCTCAAGCATGGAATGTCTGTGCTGAATCATCTAGTGGGAGTGAGGCATCAGGCACATGGACGTAGGTCAGCTACATCACCTGTTGAAAGTCTACATGAACATGCTACTGCACATGCCCACTCCCATAGTGGCGGTAGCAGCAGTGCAGCTGGTGCAGTGCAGTCCACACCAGGACACAGCAGGCCACATGCATGTGGTCCTGGATGGTCCCAACAGGGACACGGTTCCAGTGGACATGTTTCATCAGACAGTACCCAATCTGGACCTCTGCCTGGTAGTGCCTGTGCAACCCCTGGCAGGTGCAGGTCATGTGGCCGGACACCGTGAACTGTGTAACCTGCCTTGTACAGTCTGTAGCTGTCAAAAATACCCCTCGGTAGGCCAGCCACATCCCAGACTTGTGTGCATGCATACGCACACACACCAGAAACAAATGTAGGGCATATCAACACACACACACATAATATCCACACACGCCCAATGATATCACAGGCCCTAACACACACACATGATGTCATCCAATGGCGCAGCCTAGGCCTCTGGCAAACATTATCTCCTTGTCCATATGATGATGCCTGTGCCGCATCCCTGTCATTCACACCATCGGTGCTGGGACATGCTCATATGGTCTGATGCACAGGGTAAACATACTAGGTAGACAATTGTAGATTAATATTGTTGAGTAGTGTTGACAGGCAGCAAACATACCATGTATTAAAGTTTTAGAATGCATTTTGTACGTTTAACAGTATGTCTCATGTGTAACAATATTAACAGTATGTAGATCTTGATGTTCTGTCTTCCTCTTTCAGGTGTAATTGCATGTGCCAGGGGATGTCAGTGTTTGCGGTTAATGTCCCATATGTACATGTTGACTACTCACAGGTCTGTATGACAATACCTGCATGCACTTTGTAGCTTCCACATCACAGTTATAATCTTCCATCTTTCAATTATGTTTACTGTTCTAATCATCGAAGAGCATGACAGCTGTCTAGTAAGCTACTATGTTCAAAGTGGTCACATCCATAGTGGGGGACATCACAGGTATAGTTACCTGGAGCAGGAAGGAGGTAAAAGAGTGGTATAGCAGATGACAAGGGTAAAGGCCAGTGGAAATAGTGGCTTCTCATTGGGAAGCACTAATACCCACTGCCATGACAGGATGCAAACACGGACACACCCACAGATTCACAGATGCAGTAACACACACTCTGACACACACAGTTGCCAGTGTTGGGATGAGAACCCTTGCCTATGTGCATATCATCATTATAGTACTACGCAATTACAAGACCCACCACAGAGATTACACATGTACATGTAGTCAGAATGGCCTAAGATCGAGGACATCGACAGGGATACTACAGTGCAGTGAGTGTATGTGGGGAGGGGGGGTTCATCAGTAGGCTATGTAACAACAAGCCACACCCCAGGGTGTACATGTTAACAGGTGGTTAGAATGCCCATCTAAAATTGATGATATCAACAGGGATACTAGATTGCATTGAGTGGATAGGGGGAGGGGGCATTAACATTTCACTATGGTAAAATACAGCCTCACTCCAGGGACTGGAAGCCATACACACGGACAACCATACACACACATACACACACACACACACACACACACACACACACACACACACACACACACACACACACACGCACACACTGTGGTATTCACAAAGATATACACCTATGTCACACACATAAAGACACTTGACATGTGTGAGGTTCAACCACCTGCCTATGCCTTTCTTTCTACACTTCACTCTGTACTGATGTCAACAACAGTTTTCAGGAAAGTGAAAAACATGTAGGATGTATTCCCAATCATACTTGACATATATGGACACACACACCCACACGTGCCAGTACTGTAAATCAAACACCTGCCTATCTCATGATAGGTATTGCAGAGGTACAGCACTATCGCATTAGCTACAAAGCGCACTGACTCCTTTGCCAACTGTGCTGATATATGCACAGCATATGCACAGGAGAGGTATTACTGTTACAGGTCTCAAGAGGTTTGTCTTCAGTGTCACCCTTACTGCATTCGACATTGTCTGTCTTCCACTTCAAATAACAAAACCAGACCTTAACAGTTACACAGGTTATTGTAGGAATGGTTGTAACACACCTGTGAGCTGTCCTCAGTAATCATTCATCTGCAAAGTAGCCTCACCACTTAGTAGTCATGTCCAAACATCTGTCCATACCTCATGTACAACTTACTGTACTTTGAGCATATCACCATATACAGTTGGCAATGTTGAGGCTGTATTGCAACAGCATGATGTACTAAGACAACAGTCACCTTTAAACATCAGACGCTGCACACGCATGGAATCTAAACAAGCATCAATACATGTACACGTATGCGGTCTACATCAGTAAGTGCACTAGCAGGTCAAGAGGGTACATTCCACACCTTCCCCACACCATGTGTGAAACACAGCCAAGCATTACACCATAATGGATGTTGTATTCATGTACTGGTAGGACACAACCACCTTCACTAAGTAGCCAAGTGTACATATATGACAACAGCAACTATCGGCAAAACACACGCAGCATTATTCCATGTCATGCTCGTACAAACTGTTACATGACAATTCCTTGGTGAAGCCAGGGCACTGTAATGGTCAACAGTGAGCACATCATATTTGCCACACACACCTCATATTTACTGGAAGACTGCCAGTAATGTGCTCTGTTAGGGCTAGCCAGTACACTCTTTCAAGCATGTGCGAGGTCTGTGGCTTGTAAACATCTCACCCCAGCACATATTGGCTATTGTGGTACTAAGGCTAATGTCCAGACAGCACACATCATGCATGGCTTGCAATTGTTGGCATTGGGTATATGTAGGAGCTGTGGGCACACATGGCTGTACATGTCATAGACATATCACCTGTGATTACTCAGAAACATACAGAGCAGAGCTGGATTTTCCTGAGCATGTCAATACAGGCCTTGTGTAGGTCCTATGATCCTGTTATTTGGGTATGTTTGTAGGCATTGCATTAGGTGGACATGTCCAAAGTCATACATGCCACATGGATTGTTGTATGATATGATAGGTGTCATGGGTGACCAGTAGAGAGGGAATATTACCTCTGTTAACTTAGATATAAAATCTTATGTACTGTTAGCATGCTATCTGCCATGTGCATGTGTGTAATGAATGTAGTCACCTGTATGTAGAAAGGATAACAAAAGCTATGATAATGTCATTTATGTTGTATGAGTGTGGGATGTACATATCCATGGCAGGTACAGTTAGGTCATATACAACCATGAGGGTGTTGTTTACTGGTGTACAGCAACAGTCGACTGTGTTAATGCTGACAACATCCGGTGGACCCTGGTATGTGTACAACTGACCTGGTTACAAACAGTGGTATTATTGCATTGCATAACACATTATGCAGCTGTGTCTGTACATGGGTACTTTGCACAGTTGATGTAGGCCTAGGTACAGTCCACCAATCAAAGGTTATCTGGTGGTCTACCATACTATGTCATACCACATATGGATGTGTGTTGGTAGTCTGGGGACAAGGTGGTGGATGTATATAAGTGCAAAATGACAAAAAAAACACTGAACCCACAGATATTGCCAACATCCTGGCAGAAAGGTTTAGTGCAAACTTCTCTCCCCTTTCTCCCTCAAAAGAGCAAATGTCTGTCCCAACAGAGTGTAGCCTTCCTGAGATCACAGATGCACAAGGAGAGCTGCCCTCTCCAAAGCAAAAAACACAGCATCAATGGGACCAGACGGTGTCCCGGGCTACATCTTACATGAGCTCCAAGAAGAACTAAACCCTCATATAAAGTCACTGTTCATTCTCAGCCTTACTACAGGATATGTACCCAAGGAATGGCGTACAGCAACAGTGGTCCCACTCCACAAAGGTGGTGCCACAACAGACCCCGGAAACAATCGCCCTATAAGCCTGACTAGCCTGGTCTGCAAAACTATGGAGCGTATCATCATGGAAATCATAAACAAAGACATTGAGAACCTCCAGACACTGGATCCTACCCAATTCAGCTTTGTTAAGGGCAGATCCTGCCTCTTGAACCTGGTTGACTTATGTGAAACAGTTACCAAAGCCATAGATGAAGGGAAGGTAGTCCACATAGCCTACCTGGACCTCGCAAAAGCCTTCGACACAATACCCCACTCGGGCATCATAAATAAGCTCACCAGCTTAAATATCAACCCCTATGTCACAAGATGGGTTGCAAACTGGCTCAGGGATAGAACCCACATGGTCAGAATAGCAGGTGCCATGTCAGACTCTAAACCAGTTACAAGTGGCATCCCACAAGGCTCAGTCCTGGGACCTCTCTTGTTCGGTATATATTTCTCTGAGGTACAGGCTAACATGGGTGGACTATGGCTGAACAAGTTCGCAGATGACTGCAAACTGGGTGCTGTAATCGACTCTCTGGCTGACACAAGCATCCTCCAAAAGGGTCTCACAGAGATGGATAACTGGTGCCAGAGCCATGGCCTAAAGCTAAATACCAAAAAGTGCATAGTCATCCCCTTTGGGAAAAACAAAGTGCCCACAAATTAGCACATAGGTGGTAATCCATTAAGTACGGAAGAAGTAATTAGGGACTTGGGGACCCAAGTAGATAGCAATCTCTCCTTTGACAATCACGTTGCCAAAGTGGTTAGAAAGACCTTCTATATAGCCCATCTTATCATGAAAGGATTCACATCTAGATCAAGAGAGATCATTGTGCCCCTCTACTCATCACTTATCAGGCCCATAATTGAATACAATGCCCCATTTGGGATGTACCTTACCTGACACCTGCAGCAACTGGAAAGACCCCAAAAGTACCTCACCAAGAGGATCAAGGGGCTCAGACAGATGCCCTATACAGTTTGGCTAAAGAAACTCCAGCTCTACTTAGTTGCATACCGCCTACTCAGAGGCAATCTGTGTCTGATGTATAAAGCCATGTCCAACCCAGAATTAATGGACATGCTTCACCTTAGGAAATCCAAATCCCTTAGAGCTACATGCTCCAGGGACTTGAACCTCAGCACAGAAATAAATAGGACATGCTGGAGGGACAGATTCATATCCCAGAGACTCCCCTCACTGACCCTCTTCAAGAGAAATCTTGACGAGTGGATGGGAGATCGTAAGTTTACCCCTGGGATCTCTTCTGTGTCCCTGCTTGACAGAAGTACAGTAAACTAACCTTAAAAGGGCTACCTTCTGTAACCTACTATACAGAGGCGCAGTCAACTAATCTAAAAGGGTGGCAAAAGCCAAACACATTCTGGCTAGGCTTATAAATGCCCTAGGGCAGATAGCCTAGTATCAACCTATGAACCTATGAGGATACAACCTAGAATGCAGCATTTGCCACTGTCACCTGTACCTGACTCATTTGTGATGAGTTATGTCGGAGTAGTGGTCTTTACATGTGAGTAGCCTTTATGAATATGTGGACACCACCACCTGGAATGGTCCATACCAGTGTTATGGCCCACATGTCTGGATCTGGGTTTTATGGTGGTAGTGCATTTGTGCACTACAGAGCCTTCAGCCAGGTGATCCTCACTGCACAGACGTCATTATTCCCCATTGTAGGTTCTACATTGAGCAAATGGATTACAAAAGCCACACATCTAGCACTGGTTAGCATAAGCATCCAATGTAATTGTCTTGTAGGTGTCAGGGTGTTACTTCTGTGTGTAGGACTTTTGCCTTGGAATGTGACTATATGGGTAAATGCGACCTAGGTATTATCCACACTCACTTGAAACATGGATGCATGTGCTCTGTGTCGAAGGCATGTAGTTCAGTCATGACAGCCCAGAATGACAGACACTGAACAGCCTCATAATAACAGCAGGACATTGGCTCATTGTTTTGGTCTAGCGGTTGCTACTCATACCATGACATCACTGCGAGTGACAGTAATGCGCTTGGAAGCAAATGCCACATCTAAGGAGACGGACAGCAGCAGATATGTATATGACCAATGTGAGATATACTTAGTGTAGCAGTCCTGCTAATAATGACAACTACTAACACAGCCGGGGGAGGTCATCGTGACACCTGCACCTCAGTACCATTACACAATGTGGCTCACAAATTATGCTTGCACATGCCACTGTTCCATGTATAATGCCACTGTCCACAACCTGCTATCAATGCATGCCTTTCAGGGCAGCAAGGTGTGTGACACATGCTGTAGGTAGCATCCGCCTGTGTGTCCCAGTTAACCTACTGTCTGTCATGTCCACACATGCATGATTGTGTATACTTAACATATATATGTCAGTACTTCATGTACATGTATGCATGTGTATCACACAGCACAGACGCAGATATATCATTTACGGGCCGCATACAGGTATCTGGTAGTAAACCAGTATGATGTGCATATATACCGACAGGTAAGATGTACATAGCTATAAACCTGTGTGTTTACAACAGGAGTTCATTACAATGTGTTCTGTACATGTAAGTGTATGAGCATGCACACTGTGGCCTTCTGTGGTTAGAATCGGAGTGCATCCCAAACAGCCCTGTGTTACTAAGTGTATGAGCATACCCACTGCCACCTTGTGTAATTTGAGTCATTGCATCTAAACAAGCCCTTTGTTTCTAAATGTATGAGCATGCCCAATATAACCTTGTGTAGTTGTAGTCATAGTACATCCCAAACGGCCCTGTGCTACTAAGTGTATGAGCATGTCCAGTGTCACCTTGTGTAATTGGAGCCAATGCATCCAAACAAGTTCTGTGATTCTATGTGTATGAGCATGACCATTGTAACCCTGTATAGTGATAGTAGTTGTCCATTCCACAGATGGGCATACTCCAGTTCAGGGCTTGTTAATTGTTAATTTTTCCAAACTTCTGTCCAAAACACAAAAAGCTTTTTCCACTACAGAAAACTGGATGCACAATAACCATCTTTCCCTCAACTCCAACAAATCTAAAATACTAATTTTTTCCCCTACCAAGGCTTCCTCCTTTGACAAAAACACTTTCAACATCCTAAGCCAAACCAATACTCCCATATAAGTAGTCCCTTCTGCAAAACTCCTTGGCATTACCATTGATGAGCACCTCAAATTTGATCTCCACATACAAAAAAAATAAAAAAAACCACCAAAAGTTAGGCATGCTCTACAGGAACAACCAATTTTTTTCAAACTCCATTAGGCACACGTTATCTACCTCCTACCTCCTTCCCTCTCTCCTTTATGGTGCCCCTCTACTAAGTAATCTATCTGCATCCCTCACCTCTAAACTTGAAGCTTGCTATAATAAAATCTCTAAATTCGCCACTAAATCCAAAACCTCAATCCACCCTTGCCTTACCCTTCAATCTCTAAACTGGTTAGAGCTCCCTAACCACCTCAACTATCTCCAACTAACAACCGCTCATAAATTAATATTCTACCCTGAAAAATGCCCTGCTTTATCCAACATCCTTCCCCCTTACATCCCTAGCCGATCATTGAGATCAGAACACCAAAACCTAATCTCCATTCACAGACCAAAACATTCTGCTGGCCATCTACTACTATCCTACTCTCTTGGCAAAAAATGGAACTCCCTGCCTCCTTCACTTAGGACTATACCTAACATGGAATTTTTCAAGACCCAACTCCACTCATACCTATCATCCAAATGGAAATGTTCTTGCTTTCACCCTACATAAATTACCCTCTCTCATATCTGCTCTCTGATTTCATTTCTAACTCCCAAAATGTCTAAGCTACCTCTCAGTTGACTGTACAGAGGAAAACATTGCACACAAAAAAAAAAAAAATTCTAGATCATTTTTAGAACATTTTTTCTTTAGAATCTTTTAGATTGTTTTTAGAATATTTTTAGAACTTTAAATCGTTATTTTAGCTTGTTGCACTGTTCTTACTATGTATAATTAATACGAGACACTTCTATTGTACTTCTATTATATTTTTATCTTTCCTTTGTAACCTTGATTGTACTGCCTTTGGAGCTTTTCTCCCCGGGCCTCCACTGAAAATGGGTACTTCGTGGCCCAGTGGACTTCCCCGGTAATCAAACTGAAATAAATAAATAAATAATTGTTGTGCTATAACTATACCTCTCAGGCCTACCTATGTCTTACCTGCAGATGATGTGTCTTGTTTGTGCATACAGGTTGTAATGGATTCCTACTTTAAACACACAGGTTTACAGCTATGTACATCTTGACTGTCAGTATCCCTGTTGTCCTCAATCTTAGAAGGGCATGCTGACTGCCTTGGAATGTGTAATCTCTGTGGTGCATCTTGTAACTGCGTAGTACTGTAATAGTGATCTGTAGATAGGCAGGAGTTCTGATCCCCCCACTGGCACCTGTTTGTGACTGTGTGTGTGTGTGTATTTGTGTCTGTATCCTGTCATGACAGTGAGTTTTGCTGCATTCCAAAGAGATACCACCTTTTGCACTGGCCTTTATCCTTGTCAACTGCTAAACCTCTCTTCCCCCCTCCTCCTCCCCACTGCAGGTAATCAGTCATGTGATGTCACCCAGCTCAGAAGTGGAATCAGAGTAACTGTAATTGTATGTGTTCTGTAGCACATACCCCAACTGCATACCACTGTACTAGTTACCTTTACATAGGCAAGACGTGTATGCACAATACTGGCAAGTGTGTGTGTGTGTTTGTGTGTGTGACTACCCTGTAGCCAGGCATACACATGTGTAATGTCTTTTAGCATGCTGCACACCATGATAGCCATCTGTGGTGACTGGAGTCTACAAAGTATTACATAGTTAGGAATGGAAAAGAATACACAGTCAAGAATGACTACAGTTGGGCATGTTATTTTCCTGTGCCACTGTCGAGCAGTGACACAGAATTGGTCACTGGGGTGTAAGTCCATACCCATCATTCCCCCATCCAAACTCCACAATCCCCAGGGTAGATTACATTAGCCATCATTCCCCAACCCAAACTCCACATACACAACAACCATCCCTTCTCTGGTGAATTGATTAAGATTTAAATGTTATAAAACAAGAGATGCCTCTGTTTTGTGTACACGTCAGTTCCTTTGGAACCCTTCGGAACCCTTCTGTGTCACAAAGGGTGTTCAGACATGTGTGTGTATATATATATATATATATATATATATATATATATATATATATAGTTTACTTTTAAGAAAACAAAAAACATCAAAAGTTTATTAGAACAAGGAGCAAATATAAAAACTGGCACCAATACAGGTTCTATCCAGACTAGAGGTACTTTTTCTTGCAACAACTGTAGACAATGTCGATATATTAGTAATTCATCCTTAGTAAAGTTTAGTCACATCAACAGAACTTTTTGGTCTAAGGGTTACTACACTTGCAATAGTGAAATGGTTGTGTATGTTGCACAGTGTCTTTCATGTCCAAGTTTTTACATTGGCAAGACGACTAGGTGTCTAAAAAGGAGAATTTATGAACACATCTTAGCCATTAAGAAGAAAGAACAAACTAATGCTTGGCTCGGCACACAACTGTGTGTGTTGATTTCAAAATGTTTTCTTTGTTATTGATCGTGTCAATTGTGACTTATTTTCAGGTGGCTATAAGTTACTGCTTGAATGCAAGGAATCACTGTGACAAATTCACCTTGGTGCAGATTGTGAGCCAGGTTTGAATGGCACTATAAACAACAAGTGTTTCCTGCAATCGAAGTAGTAGTAACAATTTTTGTGTATATACATGTTGTTTTTATCAATAGAAAGGAATAGTTATTATTACATTGTGTATTTATGTTTTTAAGTAGATTTTTCATTATGCAATGACTTTTAATGAATGACATCATTAACCATGTGACATGGAGCTTTTAGTATTTAAATGGCTTTGAGGGTGGGTTTCAGTTTTTCTGAAGAAGTTCACAAGAATAAACTGAATGAAAACGCTAATTAGTGTCTGTGCTTTTTTTTGGTTTGGTGTAGCCGTTTTTGCTTCAGTCTCTCCAATTAGAGTAGGACAGTGTGGAAAACATCTTTAATAAAGAGATCACTGATTCACACACTCTTTGTGTTTTTGCAGTATCCATGACTGGCAGTTATAGAGGAGAAAAGAAACGCTGGAACTTCAGTTAGCAGCAGGGGAAGTAAAGAAACTCATAGCGTACCTCTTAACTGTCCAGATTTTCACAGAATGTCCAGATTTTTGCCTCACATTTTTAGTCTGTTCCTCATAAAAGTTTGGTTTTCTGACAAATTATTGGCAAATTCTTCAGGACAGAAGTCAGAAAATATTGACAAACATTTGAATTTCAGAATTTATACCCTTCAGAAAATTTGTGCTAATGCAATACCTGTTATTTTATCAAGTTTCTAAGTATGTAAGAGCAATATTTGAAACTCATCTCTATTTCTGGGCCTTTGTCCCCCCATTATTTCTGGCATTGTCCAGATTTGTTGCTGTAAGGGGTTGAGAAGTATGAGCAAAATAAAAGTTAAGGTGCAGCAATGGACAATACAATAATTAAGCTCGAAGGATGGTGAATAAAATTTGGATGAGAAGTGGTGTATGATTAAATAAGATATGTGAATGGTTTGGTCTAAGATGGGAGCTATTGATAGAATGGAGACTAAGTAGAGTGACAAAGAGGTAGTGAAAGTAGCATTAATGGGTACATCTTTAGTACGTGTTTCGAAATTTAAGGAAGGATGCAAGTGAAGAGAAGATAAAAATGTTCTTAATATGTACTGGTGAGATTTAAAAGACAAATGGATAAGCTGCATTTGAATGGCAAATTAGGGAGGAATGAGTTGTGCCTTGAAATGTGATGTTATGTTGTTCTAGGTGGACATTATATTGTATTGAAATGTTCAAAAGAATGGGGAAAATGAAGCAAAGATGAATTTCAAGTAAAGCAAATGCATGCATATACTCTGTGTGTAGATGGCATGCTGGAATATGATAAGCTGTAGAAGATACACTGATTCTTTTAGAATGTAAATAAGGGAGTAAAACAATAAAAAAGAATAAAGATAAAAAGTTATATTTGCACTCATTTCTGTGTCCAGGGTCATCAAAATACCACTATATTATGATGCAAGGCAAAGACAGAAAGACACAGAAGACAGTTGACCCCATTCCTAAGTG
Organism: Protopterus annectens; assembly: GCF_019279795.1. Classification (NCBI taxonomy): domain Eukaryota; kingdom Metazoa; phylum Chordata; order Ceratodontiformes; family Protopteridae; genus Protopterus; species Protopterus annectens. Next base: position 1,273,749,719 of record NC_056733.1, read on the forward strand.
ATGTCACTAACGGTATTCCCACCAATTCAGACATGAGTAATCATTCATAAGTATGTGTGTGTGTGTGTGTGTGTGTGTGTGTGTGTGTGTCTTTCTGTGCAAGTATTTAATGCGGTCACAAATAAAAGCTTGAGAGCGGGAGATAAAATTAATCTCAAAAAAGTTATTTAAATTAGCATTTCTATGCTGCACTGAAATGGGTTGGCCTGGCAGTCTTTTAAGAAAGACTGATAAGTTGTTATTTTTTCACAAGGATTAAAGCACACCATTCTCAAAGAGTACATGTGATATGTATTTCACATTGAAACTTAAAAATAACACTTGCTCATAGTTTACATCTATTGGATCCAATGAAGACCAGAGATCTTTCAGCATAAGGAAGGAAAAAAAACTGTCTACAATCCCTAAAATTGCCATCAATATGTAGAAACAAGTTAGTGAAACTAAATAACCCTGGAAAGTTCTTATATTAAATAAACATGTTTATAGAGAGAAATAACATTCAGGATCAAGCTATGGGGAAAGGCACTATGAAGGACTGAAATAGCATACATCCCTCATGTTATATGGAAAACAGGATGTAAGAGAATAAGAGAATGCACTGATGTCCCTGATGTCTTTGACTAGTTAAATCCTACATAACTAGGACAGTTGTTTTCAGTTACACAAGGACCCTGAAATCTAATTCTGAAGGGCTGTGTTGCTAGGAAGATTCATTATGCTACTGGGTAACTTGTTTTATATTTTTAGCAATTCAGTTGCAGAAGACAGCTTCTCTAAATGAAAGTCAATGTGGAAAGATAAAAGTTTCTTCTACAGGTATTACGTCTTTGCTGGGTAAGTACATTATTTCATGTTTGCTTAGTTCATATTTAAGAGTTTTCTAGAGAGTATCACGTGACACAAAGGTGTTTATTGTTAACTATAAGTTCCAATCAGGTCGATTTACTTAGCACCACACACTGGTGCTCTTTGGTTCAGTGTAGAGTCAAATCTCACCACTTTACTATATAATGATTCTGTGCATGTGTGAAAAGTTTATTAAACTAGTGTGCAGAATGGTTATAGACCAATTTTGAGAGCACTAGTCTGCTTTGGTAGTGGGAATTGGGCAGGTTTTGATTTTAGACAGATACTCAATAGTCGGATTCATTTTTTTATTGTTGCCTCTATATCTTTTGCAGTAAAACATCATGTATAGCAAGGCTTAAGTTTTTTTTTTCCAAAGATTGCACCTTCTTAACTGAGGAACCATCAGGTGAAATTACAGACAGCTTGGGTAATTTGGACACCTCAGCTTGAATGACTATGCATGTGGTGTTAGATACATTTAATGAGAGCCCCAAGATTTGCATCCAGACTTCTATTTTAGAACTCTTTCCTCAATCTTTTTTGTTTTGGTTTGGAAGGAATGTGTGGCAGAGATACAATAGTTGAATCTTCTGCATATTAAAGAAGATGAAGAGACCATCAATCTAAATGAATATTTCATTAAATATATTAATAGAGATCCTTGGGAAATGCCTTTATGTAAGAGGTAGGGGTCTAAAAAGGCTGTTTTTTGTTTAGGTGCAAATCTTTTGCTGTGTAGCTTTTGCCTGTTAAGAATCAATGTAGTGTCCAAGAATCAAGGTACATGGCTCTGAGCTTATGGATGAACGAATCATGATAAGATGTACTGAGGGCTGTGGATAAAGTAATGATAAACTGCAGTACTGGCTTGTCCATCAAGACCTTTCCTGATAAGTTCAACCAGTAAAACTAGGGCCGTGATGTTGCTAGTGCCTTTCCAAAGTGCATATTATGGAATAAAGATATTGTATACATGAAATAATTCCCTGAGCTAGAAATTAATTGACTCTTTCCAAGATTCTAAGAATGTTGACACAGAATTTAATATGGATATGGTAACATGCCTAACATTAGAGATTTCACTGAAGTTAATAACCTTATGGGTGGGATGGAGCAATGTACATCATCTTCTGTGGCATAGGGACTGCCTCTTATGTGACACTTCTAAAAAAAAAAAAAAAAAAAAAAAAGCCATGCTATAGGTAATAGCTTGTAGGTTCTAACGGGATTGGCAGTTTTTTTTCCCTGGACTATGGGCTTTTCAATCAATAAGATGTTGTTACTCTTTTGAAGGGGCGGGTGTTCTCAGGTATGGCCAAGTGTCTACCCCCTTCCTGCAAATAGTTGGTGCATTAATTCTTCTGTTGGGAGGTGACTTTCTGGCTTCACAAGCTCAGGCAAGAACCCTCTGTACCATTTGTTCCCTGAATGGTGGGCCTTATCAACCCATTCATTTCCCAGTGGTGATGAGAGTTGATGTTAGGGACTGGGCCAGTCTGCGAATTCTGTGAACTCTCTTAAACTGTCCTTTAGCAGTTTGCATACTTCAAAATGGTTGATGCCAGGAGGTGTATATATGTTACATCATATGCCAAGTATCCCTAGGAAACAATGAATTGTTTGCAGTTTGTGCATCCTAGGTTCCTTGCTGTAGTTGATGCACTTGCACTCCTGCAGATGCTGCCAATGCAGTTTGCCAAACCGCCATTATTCCCCAAAGAAATAGTAAACTTACATCAGCCTGTTAGTCCTACACTACCTTTCATGGGCTGTTAGTTAAACAGGAGTCACTGGGGTGCAGTCAGCACAATACCAGCCTAAGCTATGGGCAGTGGGAGATGCTAGTTCTTTTGATGTGGTGTTTGCCATCATTGGATGATATGTGAACCTGTAGTGCTTCTGACTTGAATAAATCAACCACTTCTGTATCTTGTGTGTCTGACAGATAAGTCGAGACTCATTTGACTGAATAGAGCCATTACTGATTTCCTTTACAAGTGTCCCATAGGAACCTGGTCATCTTCTTTAGGCAGGAAATAATTCTGTCTAAATGACCTGATGTGGGCATTATATTGCATTCAGGAAATATAAGGAAACATGTAAGAAAGCAAATATTGAAATATATAAGCTCGACATACAAAATCAGTTAGGACAGTCAGAAATGCAGAGGTCTAAACACAGGAGAAGATGCTAGCCCTACCACAAATATAGAAAATGTGCTATAAATTTATAACAGAGCAAAGAAAGAGAAAGGGTCAAAAATGGGTGTGGATAGACAGAAAAATTATTACAGAAACCTGTACTCTAAATTCTTTTGTTTATTATTTAGAAAGGAACACAAATTATATTTACTCAAAAAGGCACTAGTATTCCCCAGGATTTTATTAAGCTAATAGAAGTCCTGTAATTGAATTAGGAGTCCTGAAATTGCTTAAAACTGAAGGTGCACAGGGAAAATAAAGCCTGTTGGAATGTATTATGTAATTAATAGGGAAATAAGAGTAAAAGTGATTTTTTTATTTTTTTTATTTTCTGGCCTCCTTAGTGTACCCCTTCCCCATTTGACCATCAGATGCTCTACATCTGCTTTCAATGCTCCATTTTTTTACTTGCTGTATCTGATACTAAGGGGCTGAGACTGCTCCATTGGAAGGTGGGCAAGAGGAAGTAGCCACATATGCTGTCCTGCATGCCATTTTTTTCATGCACTAATAGCGCATTACTACTCATGTCATGTGCATTAATGCTCCAGCCCCCCATAGCTAAAGGTAACACCAATCTACTGTGCAGTTATAACACTGTCCCTTATCAATGGGGTATTTCAGATTGCTGGCAGAAACCCTTCCCTCCAAGTGTGGGTGAGCATACAAAAAGCAGCATCTTCCCTTCCATCATACCAGCACCAGAGTCATTAATCTAACTCAGGTTATCTTAGTCACAGTCAGGGTTCTAGCTACTATGGAGCTTGGACTATGACTGATAAGTCCATGAATTGTTTGTTACTATTAATAAATCATAGGGAAGCTTATGGTTCTTAATCCCTAAAAGAGAGAGAAAGTTTATCCCCATAAATAAATAAACAAACAAATAAATACACCAAGAGAGAAAGTCTTTAATTTGGTTCCTTTTACTCCTGCACCTCAGCATCTGGTGCAGTTTTTAAACAAGTTAGTAACATTGATTTTATTTATTTATTTACATGTGTTTACTGGGAAAGTCCGACTGGACCAGAAGCCCATTTTCAGCAGAGGCCCGGGAAGAAAAGCTCCAGAGAAATAAAAGCAATATACAACAATTAGATAGTACAAAAACTGTTGCAGAAAAGAGGAAAATCCCAGGATGCAAAAAACTCCCTTACCAGCCTCAGTAAGAAGCTGAGATCCCTCATAAAATCCTCCAAAGCTAGTTATAAAAATAAAATTGCCAAAGTTTTCAAAGACAACCACAAGGCATTCTATAACTATGTCAAGAATTTAAATGGCAATGCTCAGATCTGCTCTGAGCTACAACAGAATGGCATTAAATATACTCATCCCAAGGATATTGCCAATATCCTGGCAGATCAATTCAGTACAAACTTCACCCCCCTCTCACCCCCTAAATGGCCCATCTCAATACTGAAAGATTGCCAAATTCCAGTAATAACGGCCACACAGGTAAAAAACACACTCTCCAAAGCTAGGGATACAGCATCCATGGGACCAGACAACATCCCAGGCTGTGTACTACATGAACTACAAAATGAACTGGCACCTCACCTAAGTGTCATGTTTAATCATAGCCTCACCTCAGGTTTCATGCCCACAGAGTCACGCACAGCTACAGTTATCCCACTCCACTAGGGATGATCCACCTTGGAGCCCGGGAACTACTGCCTCATCAGTCTGATGAGCCTGATCTGCAAGGCCATGGAATGTATTATCATGGAACTTATAAATAAAGACATTGGCAATTTTCAAACACTGGACCTCATGCAGTTTGGGTTTGTGAAGGGCTGATCTTGTCTCCTGAACCTGATTGACATCTTCAAATCAGTCTCCAGAGCCGTGGACAAGGGTAAGGTGGTCCACACAGCCTATCTGGACCTCACCAAGGCCTTCGACCCCATCCCCCACTCTGGAATCATAGATAAATTTACTAAGCTGGGCATTAATCCCTATGTCACTCGATGGGTTGTCAACTGGCTTACTGACAGAACCCACACTGTAAAAGTAGCCAACTCCAAATCCAGCTCCAGACAAGTGACAAGTGAAGTACCTCAGGGTTCAGTCCTGGGACCGCTCTTGTTTGGCATCTACTTCTCTGAAGTACAGGCCAACACTAAGGGACTCTGGCTAGCAAAGTTTGCAGATGACTGCAAACTGGGAGCCATTATTGAATCCCCAAATGATGTGGATATTTTACAAAAGGGCCTTACAGAAACAGATGCTTGGTGCCAGAGCCATGGGCTCAAGCTCAGTACCAAGAAATGAATAGATGTTCATCGTGCATTACAGCTGCAGTAATCACATATGGGTTTTCAGCCGGCAGGCGGTCCCTCGGTCGGCCGAATTCCAAAGTCTTGGTCCGGCGTCGGTTGTTGTCGCGTACTCTTCTGACGTCAGGAAGGCTAGAGTATAAAAGACACAGCCGACGCCATCTTCTTCAGTCTTTTTTGCCGCGCGGTGCCCGAAGCAGAAGCAGTTCGCAAGTGCCGGTCGGCCAGCTCCTGAATTACGAAAAAATTTGGAAAAGGGGTTTTGGCTGGAAACATTGGACCTCAAGGAGGCATACCTGCATGTCCCAATCAGACAAAGTTGCAGAAGATACCTCAGATTTCTTGCAGGTTCAAACCACTATCAATTCTCTGCATTGCCCTTTGGCTTATCTACTGTGCCCAGAGTATTCACCAAGTGCCTGGCATCAGTGATTGCATACTGCAGACTTCAAGGGATACAAATTTACCCTTATCTGGACGACTGCCTGATCCAAGCGGACAGCAAACACGTACTTCTGAAACACCTGGCATATGTGACACGCTTACTGCTTTCTCTGGGATACACCATCAACAAGGAGAAATCAAAGCTAACACCCTCTCAGAAAATAACCTTCCTGGGTGCCAACTTGGACACAAACACCCAGATGGCTTACCTTACACCGGAAAAACAAGGGCAACTATCTCATTACTTCAAAATGCTTGCAAAAAGTACCAGGCTTACTGCAAGGAAAATCCTGCAGGCTCTGGGATTCATGGCATCTTGCATTCTTCTAATCCCATGCGCAAAGCTGCACATGAGGAAACTTCAATGGTACCTAAAAAATCTATGGTCTCAACACAGTCACAGCTTGGAAGCGGTGATTCCAATAATTCCCTGTCTTCAAAAGGAATTCATATGGTGGGCCCAAGCATGCCAAGTAAACACAGACCTCCCATTCTGCAAGCCTCAAGCTACACAAGTCATAACCACAGACGCTTCAGATTACGCCTGGGGAGCGCACATGAAGGACAGGTGCATTCAGGGCAGATGGCCCCAAAAAGAAAAGCACCTTCACATCAATCAAAAAGAAATGCTGGCAGTAATAAATGCAATCTCAGCGTTCAGAGAATTCCTGCATCCAGGACAACTGCTCATAAGAACAGACAACACCACAGTAATGTGATACATAAACAAACAAGGAGGAACTCATTCATACCCCTTGTGCAGACTAACCATGACTCTTTGGAACCTAGCTCTGGAAAGACAAATGGAACTTCAGGCTCAGTACCTGCCAGGAATGGAAAACACACTGGCAGACACTCTGAGCAGGCATATGACAGACCCTCACGAATGGAAGCTACATCCACACGTATTCACAGAGATTGTTCAAGCGTGGGGAAGGCCAGATATAGATCTTTTTGCCTCCCACGGAAATCATCAATTAAAAAGTTTTTGCACAAGGACCTTCCACCCAAAGGCCTGGAAAGTGGACGCTCTTTCCTTCACATGGACAACTCGGTCAGTTTATGCATTCCCACCACTACCTCTACTGCCCAAGGTACTTTTGAAAGTAAGAACAGACAAGCCGAGGATGATACTGATTGCTCCAGACTGGCCGAGACAACACTGGTATCCACTCCTGAGGAGCCTAACACACACTCTTCCGTGGCCCCTGCCTCTAACACCTCTACTGCTGACGCAGAACAATTTCAAAACCCTTCACAGTCAGCTGAAAACTCTCAGCCTAGCTGCATGGAAAATTCCTTAACATCACATCAGACACTACTCTCCAAAGAAGTGCAGGATGTCATTTTGGAGGCCAGAAGACCATCTACTAGAAAAGCTTACTCCGCAAAATGGAAGCAGTTTTGCTGTTGGAATGAAAAACGAGGGCAGGACCCTAGAAAATTGAACCTACCTCAGATTTTACAGTACCTAGCTGAACTTTTGAGCAATGGACTTTCATTTTCCTCAATCAAAATACATGCCTCAGCAATCTCTGCAGAATTCAACATGGATCCTCCTTTATTCTCACACCCACTCCTACGACAGTTCCTCAGAGGGGCCAAGAACATAAGACCTCCAAGGAAACAGCCAGTGCCAGCTTGGGACCTTAACTATGTACTGGAAAAATTGACATTGCCTCCCTTTGAACCAGCTGCTTCAACAGAATTACAATATTTGTCCTGGAAAACAGCTTTTCTCCTGGCCATCACTTCAGCTCGTAGAGTATCTGAGTTACAGGCCCTCATGGCGGTGCAACCATTCCTCATATTCCATCAGGACAGGGTTTCCCTGCGTACCAACCCTTCCTTTATGCCTAAAGTGGTATCTAGAGTAGCCTTAAACCAGGCCATACACCTTCCTACCTTCTACCCTAACCCTCAAAACAAAGGGGAAAGGCTGCTTCACTCTTTAGACATCCATAGGCAGCTACGTTATTACTTGGACAGAACCAAATCCTTCAGAAAATCAGATCAACTCCTAGTTTCCTATGCTGTGGGGGGTCAAGGGAAACCTGTAACTAAACAGACCATTTCCAAGTGGATTGGTCACTGCATACGTTTTTGTTATTCCTATCATGGAAAGCTTGTCCCTACTGGTATCAGATCCCACTCCACTAGGGCCACAGCAACCTCTACAGCCTTCCTCAGAGGAGTGCCTACTAAAGATATCTTGGAGGCAGCCACTTGGAGTTCGGTACATACCTTCACAAAACACTACCATCTGTCTTTATACTCCAGAACAAGAGCAGGCTTTGCTACTGCAGTTTTGCAGGGCATTCTAGCTCAACCCAGTTCCGTATAGTACCTACCACCCTATGCATAGCTTTGGGATTCTACCCATATGTGATTACTGCAGCTGTAATGCACGATGAACATAGTACAGTTTTGTACCTACCATAAATGTAGATGTTCGAGGGCTATTACAGCTGCAGTACAGGTTTCCCACCCTCCTTCCCCACTTGGTAAGACCTTGGGGTTTGAATATCTATTCATACCTGCTGACTGGGTTATCCTGCTATGTCTTATTTGCTTACTTTTGTGTATTAGACTTATTTATGTATTGCCTTCCTTTTGGGGGCACCTGACATCTGGGGCAAGAAAGACTGAAGAAGATGGCGTCGGCTGTGTCTTTTATACTCTAGCCTTCCTGACGTCAGAAGAGTACGCGACAACAACCGACGCCGGACCAAGACTTTGGAATTCGGCCGACCGAGGGACCGCCTGCCGGCTGAAAACCCATATGTGATTACTGCAGCTGCAATAGCCCTCGAACATCTACATTTATGGTAGGTACAAAACTGTACTTTATCCCCTTTGAGAAAAAACATGTACCCATGAATTACCACATAGGTGGCAGTATGCTTAACACCGAAAGTGTGATAAGAGACTTAGGGACACAGGTGGACAGTGGTCTCTCCTTCGATAACCACATCTCCACAACAGGCAGGAAATCCTTCTATGTGGCAAACCTCATCACTAAGGGATTTTCATCCAGAAAAAAGGAGGTCATTGTCCCACTGTACTCATCCCTCTTTCATCCAGAAAAAAGGAGGTCATTGTCCCACTGTACTCATCCCTCATTAAACCCATTATAGAATACAATGCCATGTTTGGTATGTACCTCTAAAGACATCTGCAACAACTGGAAAGGCCACAGAAATACCTCACTAAAAGAATCACAGGCCTAAAGCAGATGCCCTATGCTGACCATCTAAAAAAACTCCACCTATACTTTGTCGCATATTGCCTACTCAGAGGCGACCTCTGCTTAACATACAAGGCCATGTCAAACCCAGAGCTGTTGGACACGCTACACTTAAAGAAATCCCAATTCCCTCAGAGCCATACACTCCAGAGATCCAAACCTTGTCATCACAATGAACAAAACATGCTGGAGGGGTGGGTTTCTGACCCAGAGACTCCTCAGACTCTGGAATAGACTGCCCATACACATCAAGCAGAGTGCCTCTTTGGCCCTCTTCAAAAGGAACCTTGATGATTGGATGGAAGATAGGAAATTCACCCCAGGGATCTCGTCAGTCGCCCTGCTAGACAGTGGTCTGAAGTAAATACTGTGGGAAGAAATAGCCAGGGAATTGTTATGGCTAGGCTTGTATAGGCCCTAGGGCCAATAGCCTAGTACCAACCTATGAACCTATGAACAATAGTATGCATACAGTAAGGTACAGAATACATATATTCTAGTTAGTCTATACAAAGTAGTATTTAATACAGTTTTCTAGTAGATACAGGTTCAAGAAAAAAGCACAAGCATTTCAGTGAAGGTCACTGTGAGGAAATATAAAGTTAGTAGTGTGTACATATTAAATAATAGTTATGACCAAATGAGATTTCCTTTATATATATATATTTTTGAGTAGTAATGAACACTGAAGAGAGGGAGAAAATGAGACAAAGAGTGGACAGTGTATTGAGAGAGTTATAGATATCTTGTCAGTCAGGTTTGGCACAGGAGCAATGCCAGTTCTTGGATAGATGTTTAAATAGTAGTTGTTTAAAACTGATATATTCAGGTGTGTTTTTCATACATTTTCAAACATAAGTTTTAAAAGAAGCTGTAATCCATAAGAGTTATTTGAATATATAACTAAATGTACACAACTAAAGTATTACATAAGACATGGGTGGAGGAAATAGCTTTTCAGACTTAGTTTGGACAGCAGTATTATCAGCCAGGGATTTCAATCCAAATAAAATTTTTAGTATTGACATGTCTTACCTGCACACATACCCAGGAAGGCTATAAAAAGAAGTGCATATCTTCTTATTTAGTTCTCATTTTGGAGGAATCCTGAACAGAAAACAAAGTGCTACATGAACTGTAACTTCTTTAAATTCATTTTATGAACCTAAAAGAGAGATGTCTCAATACTACCAAAAAGTAATACTTAAAATATTTAATTGTTATTACTGTTCATTGTAAACATGTATTTTATGTGAAGCTTTCCTCTCCAGGCCTCTGCTGAAAATGGGACTTGTGCCCATATGAACTTTCCTAGTAAACAAAAGACAATAACAACATAAATAAATAAATAAATAAAATAAAATTTACATTGCACACAAACTACAAAGAAAATAGTCGTTTTTCTTTATGATGATATCTCACAGTGTTAGTCTGTGTAATCATTTTTTTTTTGTTAAGGTAGGAGACTTGGCTTCCCATAATAAAGGATGAAAAAAGGCAAACCATATGATGAGACAGGTATGAAGAAAAAGAAAAACAAGAAAAATGTTTTTATAAATCTGGAAATTAGAAATGAAAACTTGAAAAAAATAGTTAACACTGGAAAAACTTACACAATCTCCAAATAAAATCTAATAACACAATGAAATTTTAAGTCTGCAGTCTTGATTAAAAATTATGTTGTGTTGTAATTTCATGTGAAGAAATACGTCCCCTATTTGACTTTTTCCCAGCCATACCTGAATGTTTGACATTCTATCAGCTGTATAACACCTATACCAAAGAGCTGCCTATGTTTGTATCAAATTGAATGATAATGTGTGGTGCTTTAACTGAGAGTCAATGAACTGAAATTAGTTTTGCATACAAGGAGCAGAGATGAACCTGAAGGAGCTTATTGTGTAAGTAGTGTTTTACTTATTCTAGTCTACTTTTTAAACAGAGTTTTAGAACATGAAAAATGCATTCCTTAAAAATAACTGTTGGTGAGGGCAGATAAACAATGTGCTTTTAATCATACGGTTTGCCTGTGATTAGATTAAACATTGCTTCAGTCTTGATATTGGAAATAATACTTTGGCTCTTTGTTTTGGAATCACTGATTATGCATTCTGCTGTGTGTTATTTTCTGTGGTGAAAAGTGTAACTCTTAACAAGCTGTTCACTACCAGCCATATCCCTGTGTCTACACTTGTGTAATACTAGTGATGGAAGAATGTTCCAACAACACAATGGGCCTAATTTTAAAAGACTTTCTCTTAGTATAATTTTGTCCTGATTCCAAAAGACTTGCTCTTGGTGTAAGTGACTTATTTCAGTGTAAGGCCAAGCTATAAACAGACTTACACCAGAGTCCAGATTCCAAATGTCCTGCTCTCAGTGAAAGTAGACATTTACACTGATAGCAGGTTGTTTGAAATCAGGTCCAAAATGTTTATTGTCTGAGGCTGGCAGATTGAGCTGATAAAAAATTACCTTGAACTGAAATTTCACTTGAAAAGATAAATGGAAACTTTTACCTGAAGAGTTTTATAAAAGTGAAGTGTTTCTCCCTTAAACATTACAGCTGGGGTAAGATCAGTATATGAATAGGTATTTGTTCACATTTAGGGATACAGTTTATCCTGGTCTTGAGAAAGAACAGAGCCAGCTTTTGGCTAGGAAATCTTTCAGAATGGTTATGAAGGCTTGAGGGGGAGTGAGTAATGACCTGATGGATACAGATAAGGTGTTTCAGTTCTTAACAACATTGTATGAGTACAGACAATGCGCAGGAAATTTGATAAGTTTGTGGTTAGAGAAGAATTTTTGGTCAATGGATCATAATGACCAAGTGGAAATATAAATGTGCAGAATGTTATTTAGTCCTGTCAAGTAGATAAATTCTAGATAATTTTATAAGTGGTAAGAAGCTGTGTATACGTTAGTTGATGGGGTAGTTCTAATCAATTTAGGCTTTTCCATCCTATACAGTGGTGGGTTTTGAAAAGGGTAGTTGCTGCAAATTTAGCAACTTAGTGTTGCTCAAGTTTTAATTTCTTTTAGACAGCTTTATTGAAAACATTAATATAATGAACAGATATTTTGAAAAAAAATTGAATAAGTTGAATTTTAAATACAATATTTAAAAAAGAAAATATTAATACAATAACTATAATAACATAAAAACTATATACAATGATGTTCACTATATATCAAACAACAAGATCAATTAAGTTAATTTTGGCAGAAAAAATAGAAATAAAGAATAAAAGATAAAAAAGAAAGGTTACTGCATTAATCATTTATCCAGTACATTAACTAATAATTCATGTATATTTTCCCATTTATAATATAATTTTGTATTCCTTATAGATTTAGATTTGATAGCTAACATTTCTAACTTAGATATTTCCAAGAGAAGGCATTTAAACTCTTTAAATGAGGGAAATGATGAAGAATTCCAGTTTCTTGTAATTGCTTTCCTGGCAATGGAGAGTATAGACCAGAACAAAGAATATTTGTTTTTATTTATACAGTCTGGAACAAGTGTATTGGATAATACAAGTGATTTTGTAAGCATAAAATTATCTGTAAAAATTTCCTGTAAAAAAGTGTTAACTTCTTGCCAACATTTCTTTAATAGTACACAATCATAAAATATATGGTTCCAATCAGCGTTTTTTTATTGAGTTACATCTCCAGCAAACAATATCTTGTTTAGTTACCTTACTCATTTTCTGAGGTGTGATGAAAGATTTATGTTAAAATCTCAATGTGAAGATTTTCCACTTAATGGAGGAAGTGGTTTTGATGGCTGACTGAAGGAAATTAACGTTGTCTTTTTCTGAAGAAATAAAACTATTGATTGCAGAAAATTAATTCCAATAATTAACTGAATATACATCCAGATCTTGTTTAATTGCTCTATAAATATATGATATACTATTTTTAACTGGCAAAGTATTATAGGAATATAAAATCAAGTATTGAATACATTTGGGTATTGCATTCTTAGCATTTGAGAGGATTAAAATTAGCTTATCTAGAATATATTTTCTAAACTCTTGCAAATCTGACCCAAGTAAAGTGTTAAGGTTATATTCATCTATAAGAGCATTAATAGATTTTGTTCATAGGTTCAAAGGTAGGTACTAGGCTATCAGCCCAAGGGCCTAAGTAAGCTTAGCCAACAAAATTCCCTGGCTTATGCCAACCCAAGAAAGTTAATTTCCTGTGCCCCTGTAGAGCAGCACCACAGAAGTGATCCCCGGGGTGTATTTCCTATTTCCCATCCACTCATCAAGATTTTTCTTGAAGAGTGTTAATGAGGAACTTTGCTTAACATAGATGGGTAGCTTGTTCCAGAGTATGGGAAGTCTTTGGGACAGGAATCTATCCCTCCAGCATGTCTTGTTTATTGTGGTGACAAGGTTTAGGTCCCTAGAGCATGTAGCTCAGAGGTATTGGGATTTCTTTAGGTGTAGCATGTCCAACAGCTCTGGGTTTGACATAGCTTTATATGTTAGGCAGAGATCACCTTAGAGTAGGCGATATGCTAGCATAAAGCTGACGTTTTTTGAGACGGTCAGTGTAGGGCATTTTATTGAGGCCAGTAATCCTTTTTGTGAGTTACTTCTGTGGCCTTTCCAGCTGCTGCAGATATCTTGAGAGGTACATTCCAAAAGGGGCATTGTACTCTATAATGGGTCTAATGAGTGTCGAGTAGAGGGGAACAATTACCTCTTTTTTCCTGGATGAGAACCCTTTTGTGATGAGGTGTGCCACATCCAAGGATTTCCTGACTACTGTAGCAATGTGATTATCAAAGGAAAGACTACTGTCCACCTGGGTCCCAAGGTCTCTTATCACACATTCAATGTTAAGAAGACTGCCGCCTATGTGGTAGTTCATGGATACAGAGTTTTTACCAAAGGGGTTGATAATGCACTTTTTGGCATTGAGCTTGAGGCCATGGCTCTGACACCAGGCATCTGTCTCAGTGAGGCCCTTCTGTAGGTTGTCCACATCATTTGGGGATTTGACTATAGCTCCTAGTTTGCAGTTATCTGCAAACTTTATTAGCCAGAGGCCTTCTGTGTTAGCCTGTACTTCAGAGAAGTAGATGTCAAACAGGAGAGGTCCCAGGACTGAACCCTGTGGTACTCCACTTGTCACTAGTTTGAAGTCATATTTGGAGTCTGCAACTTTTACAGTGTGGGTTCTGTCAGGGAGCCAGTTGGCAAACCATCTTGTGACATAGGGATTTATACCTAGTTTAGTGAGTTTAGCTATAATTCAAGAGTGGGGGATGGTGTTGAAACCCTTGGCAAAGTCAAGAGAGGCTGTGTGAACCACCTTACCCTCGTCTATGTTTTTGGTGACTGCCTTAAAGAAGTCGACCAGGTTCAGGAGGCATGATCTGCTATTCACAAACACGAACTGGGTGAGGTCCAGAGTTTTGAGGTTACCAATGTCTTTGTTTATGAATCCCATGATGATGCATTCCATGGCCTTGCAGACCAGGCTTGTTAGGCTAATAGGGTAATAGTTACCAGGATCAGTGGTGCCTCCCCTTTGTGGAGTGGGATAATTGTTGCTGTGCACCATTCAGTGGGCACAAAGCCTGATGTGAGGCTATGATTGAACATGGTGCTTAGGTAGGGAGCCGGTTCGTTCTGAAGTTCATGTAAAACGCAGCCTGGGATGTTGTCCGGTCCCATGGATGCTGTGTTTTTGGCTTTAGAGTCTCATTTTTATTTAGTATTTGATGCCAACACATTATTATTTTTTGTTTAAATAGTAACATTTTAGGATGATCTGCAAAGAGAATTATCCCTTGTGTATAGGCAATGGGAAAGATGAGGAACAACCAATTCTCAAAGATTCTAAACCTAAATATATCGTTTTTAATGGCCTTTAGAATTAAAGTTACATAAGTAGATTTAAACATTTGAGTGGAATAATTGGAAAAGTACTCTCTCAAATTCCATATAAATGAATTATTTATTAACTCTGATAGATGATTATTATCTTTATTTTTGGTATTATGGGATAAATTTAACATAATTTCTTTCCATTTTGCAAAACACTCTCCATCTGTAAGATAAACAATTGTTTTAATAACTGATGAAATTGAATAAAGTTCTAGATTTGGTAAAGATATACCTCCATTTTCCCAGCTATACATATGATTGGACAATGCAATTCTATGCTTTATTGGATGCCACAAAAAATTTTTAATCAGTGTTTTCAATTTTTTAATATAAGAGCCTGTAGGGGGAATAGAAATAGATTGCATTATTTATAAGATCTTTGGAAGCAAGATCATCTTTATAATGGAAAGTTTTTCATCCATTGTAAATAGAATCTTGTTCCACTTTCTTATTAGAGTATTTGTGATTGTTATACTTTTATAATAAAAAAAATTTATAATTTAGGTGTAACATGTCTTTAATATTAGTTGCTATAATTATACCTAAATATGTTATTTGTTGAGAATGAGGTATATATATTTTATATTAATCTTGTATATTATAACTTTTGGAATCAATTAGGAGAATTTGTGTTTTAGAGTTATTAAAGTTAAGGCCAGAACTTTTTTGAAATATATCCATATTTTTAAACAATTCTTGTAAGGTGGGGTTAGTACCACCAAGAGTGATTAATACATTAGCAGCAAACATTTGGATTTTTGATGTTTCATTAAGATTTAATCTATAACCTTGTATATTATTGTTATCCCTTATTAAGTTAGCCCAAGGTTCCATAATTAATGTGAATAAAAGTGGAGATAAAGGGCAACCTTGTCTGGTTCCTTTTTACAATGGGTATGCTCTGGGATATATTTGTACCTATTTTTATGTAGGCTTGACTTTCATTATATAGTTGAGTTATAAGATTAATAAAGCTATTAGAAAAGTTTTAAGTCCTTCAGTAAGATAAAATTAACTGAGTCAAAGGCACAGTTAATATCTAAACTAACAACAGTCAAATTATTCTTTAAGGTTTTTACTGATTCAATTAAAGTTATTGTTCTTTTGATGTTATCATAAGAAGTTCTATTAATTATAAAACCTGTTTGAGTCATGTCTACCAGGGATGGTAAAAATTTTTTGAGTCTATCAGCATAAATAGACATGAACATTTTATAGTCTGTGTTTAATAATGAAATGGGCCTATATGAAGCACATTTTGCAGGGTTTTTATCAGACTTTAGTATGGGATAAATAAATGTATACTTCCAAGAGGGGAGTATAATGTTATTATTTTGAGCTATATTGAATACTGTGTGTAGCAGAGTTAATGCTTTAGCAGGCAAAACCTTGTAAATTTCAGAAATGATACCATCGTTACCAGGAGCTTTATTTTGTTTAAGTTTAGTGATTTGATCTTTTACTTCTTTAAAAGATATGTGTTTATCTATTAATTTTATTTGTGTTTTTGATAGTCTGTTCTTTATATTATTTATAAAAGACTGAATATCTTTTGTACTATTAATCATATCATTGGGTTGGTTTAATTTAAAAAAAAATCTCTAAATTCGCTTAATATATTTGGTAGATCAGATACCATTTTTTTGTTGGAGAATATATTTCTTTAATAGGGTTAAGTTTGTTTAATCTTTTAGTCTTGTTAGCTAGTATATTCATGGATCTAGGATTTATAGAAAAAGTTGGAAGTTTATATTTTTCAAGATTTATCATGACTTCATGGTTTAAAATTTCCATATATTTATTGTTTAAATTATTTATTTCATTAATTCTGTCTTTCTTATCTGGGTTTTTTGAAGCATCAAGTCTTAAAGCATCTAATTTTGTTTGTATATATTGGAGATCTTTATCCCATGAAATTCTTTTCTTTTTATACCAATCAATAATTTTACTATATAAGGTAATCTTTTAGAGCATCCCAGATGTACACTTCAGAAGTTCCCTGTATACTATTAAGTTCAATAAAATGTACTTCTGTAGTAAAGAAATCAATGAAATCTTTCAGTTTAATTATGTAGACTGGTATCCTTTTAATTTGAACATTAAATGTGATGTTTAGTATAAAATCAAATGTTATGGAATTGTGGTCCAAAAGGGGACATGAAGTCACTTTTGAGTTTAATAAGAAATCAGTTAAGTTACTGGAAATTAAAACCCTATCTATTCTTGAATATGAATTATGTCTATGTGAGTAAAATTTATAGAACAGTGACTTAGCATCTGTAAAGTTATTCATATCTTTCATCATGCATGAATCTGAAAATTCATTCAATAATTTAGCTATAGCTGGGATTTTCCTTTTACCATTGGTACTAGAGATTTTAAGTCAGAAATACAATTAAAATCCCCAGCAAGAATAATACTGCCCTTAGAAAACTAAACTATATGTTCTATATGTTGTTTCACTGTTGTAGGTCCAATGCCAGGAATCAAATGCATATTTATTAAAGTCAAATTTTTCTTATTAAATTCTATAACAACTGAAGATAACATCCCTTTGTTATTTTTGTAAGCGTCAATTATTTTAGGCATAGGTGTTGTATTTTTCCATAGTATGGCCACCCCTTTTTTGTGTATGTTCTGAGCTAATCAAAAGTTTATAAGATTTGGATTCCAATTTTGTGATATCTTCAGTTAGTAGATGAGATTCTTGGAGAAATATTAATTGAGAATTATGTAATTTAAGATATTTATTCAAAGAGCTTCTCTTACTAGGATTATTTAATGCATTGATGTTTAATGATATACACTTTAATGATGTCATAAAACATTAATGTTCTGAATATCTGTTGTTGAATAACTCTCCTTTTTTCCCATATTTTATAAGTCAATAAAAATGGGTATTAGGAATACAACTATAATTTGCACATGAAACATATACAACTTTTATCCAATGAAATATGTTTTTACCAAATTCAATTTTGGAAGGCTTGGTGAACATCATAATAACTATTAACAGAGACGTATAACATTTACTAATAACATAGACTCTTTCAAAACCACCCCCCCCGGAGTTAAAAACTCCTAATTTGAGTGACATATGTCACCCAAATTGACCATCAAGCTAGTAACAACACTCATCTCCTCTCCATCTAAATATATATGTTATTGCATAATTTAACAATATAAGGTAGTATATGTGATTAAAAAAAACAAATATGAATTAAAATACATCCATTACAATTATATGTACTTATTCAAGAAACAAATTAAATTATGTCAAATATAACTGTTTCTTATTTAAGTTTTTTTCAGATTGAATTCAAAATATCATAAAGACCAATCATATATTATACAAATAATACAAATGTCGTAACTATTTCATATGCAATGAATTGTTATAATGATTAATAATTAGACTAATCCTGTCTCTTTATTTATTGTACCAATAGCTAATGACACTATTTCCCCTTTTCCATGTATCTGAAAACAAGAGCATAGAAAATATTGCATAGTTTCCCACTGTAATATGAAATTCCAATAAAGTCCTTGGTGTTTTCTAGGAAGGAATATATTCCCTTTCTTTCCTTTAAGACCTTTACTAATCTGAAAGAGCTTCTATGTTTGTTAGAATATATCAACATATTAGTTAATATGGCAAAAATCTGCAACTGAGACTAGACAGTATGCAGTAAGCTAGATTCATACAGAATATATTATGTTTCAATCATTATTTGTTTATCTTCTATCTGTACTAGAATTATTCTCATTTCTGTTTTTATATCTTGTAGAAGAATATTACATTCTGCTTAGGTCTCATGTAAAGATTTATTATTATTTGTCTTAATATTTTAATGATGTTGTTATATGTGCTATATGTTTGTTATACCATTGTTATACCAATCAAAAGAAGCTTAACTTAAATATAAGAAGAATATAAATACAAGTGTAAAAACATAATGGTATAAATGTATCAAAAGTGCTCTGTTTATAAACACTCACAAATGCTTTAATATAACAGTTATATTATACAGGTTACTTAGCTGCAGTTCTTTCATTTGACCTGTAGATGGCATTAGAGACCATCTATTCAAGCTATTATCGAGCTCTGCAAAGCTTTTCAGCACAGAGTTCAGTCTGTAAATGTCTCCATGGAAACAACAATTTTTTTCTTGCTTTCAGTTGAGGCAGTCGCAGATCAAATACCAGAGATGTTCAGCAGTTCAGATGCACGAGATTAAGGAGGGAAAGCATTTGCAGCTTTTCTCTTAGAAAGCTGTTGATTACCTTGTGGCAGAACCAGGAAACATAAAGCCGGACAGAATAAAAAGGCAATGGGAGGGAGAAAGCTACTATAAAATACTGCAAAGCCAATAGACTCTATCTCTCAAAATCAGCAGACCACTAGACCACCATGAAGATATCAATTGACACTAAACCCTCCATTTTAATGATATTGCTATATATGCTATATGCTGGTTATACCATGTAATAGAAGCTTTACTTAAATATAATAAAATTATGAAAACAAGTGTATAAAATGTAAGGGTTTAAATGTGTCAAAAGTGATTTTTTTTATAAATACTCACAAATATTTAAATATAGCACTCATTATACAGGCTACTTAGCTGCAGTTTTTCATTTGACCTGTAGATGGCATTTGAGGTCATCTATTCTATTATGCAGCTTTGTGAAGCTTCTCTGCACAGGGTTCAGTTCAGTCTGTAAACGTCTCCATGGAAATGAGACTTTTTTCCTGCTCTCAATTGTAGCAGCCACAGTGCAAGCACATACCAGGGTTATTCAGCAGTTCAGATGCACGAGATTGAGGAGGGAAAACATTTACAGCTTTTCTCTAAGAAAGCTGTTGATTACCTCATGGTTGGACTGGTAAACATAAAAACAAATAGTAAAAAAGGCAAAAAGGGAGGGAGAGAGGCAATATAAAACATTAAAGAACCAACAAACTCTATCTCCAAAACCCAGCAAACCACTAGACCACCACGAACATATCAATCCATACAAAATCCTCCACTCCTCCACAGCCAACAGCAAAAAGGGAAAAACAAAGAAAGGAAAATAAATTAAAGCCTCTCCATAATACCATAATCAAGGAAAACCACCGCAATTATCTAATAGGAGCCGTTCGCTTATCAATACACCCACATATTCACATTTCTAAAGATAAATATCTAATGAATTACTCAAAACATATCAGGTCACTGAAAGTGACAAAACAAGAACCTTTCGTATGTCTTTTACCACAAATAGCACCACATTCCAGCAGCAGAGCAAAAGATGGGAAACATAGTCATTAATGTAACATTATGGCAACAATATCAATGAAGAGTCTCTCTTTACAGAGAAACAGGGAAATAAAATGGCAAACAATTAAAAACAAAGAAAATATTTTCTATTGTAACAAAGACCCTCATTTTCTCATCTATAAGTCTTCGTATCTATTATAGTTCCCAAAATACCATAAAATTCAGTCCCCAAACATACGGAGCATTTATTATAGCAGACAACAATTTAATATTAAAAGATAATAAATAAATGAATAAATAAATAGCTTTTATTTGCTATAATAATTGAGTTACTTTAAATGAAATAAACTAGACTTAATAATAACAAACTATACAATACCATTAAAACAACTATGTACCATAAAAAGAAATTTAAACAACAAAGACTCACCTGTTGAACCATTTCCACTTTCCATATTCTGGGTTAGTTGTTAAGACTTGGGTAAATGAAAGCCATTGTAAAATAGCTTAACTAATCACTTATTCTTGAACTTCTTTTTATGTTCAGAAATCTTCCAGGAACTGTTGTCAGCATTTCTTTTAAGGCTGGCATTTGCCCACTCCATATCCTCTATTTTATCAAGCAGTTTTCTTGTTTTGACAAAGGTAATGGCAAAGTCTATAACATCAAATATTTTAGACCATCTCGGAGAAATATGTTTAATCTGGCAGGAAATAATAGGTGTGCCTTTATTTGGGCTTTCTTTAGCTCTTTTAGCATTGGCAAAAAAGCTTTCTATTGGCAATTACAGAAGATGAGTAATTATTATCAAAGCGTATGACATTTTCTTTATATTTAGTAGGAGATTTAGCCCATGCAGTCTTTAACACTATCTCCTTGTCATGAGATGATAAAAACTTCACTATAACAGATTTAGTAGAATTGGATTTACCTTTTTACAGTTGCCAAGGACATGTGTGCTCTTTCTATCCCATATGAGAGATCTTCAAGAAGCTGTAGTACATCAGGGAGCCAAGAAGTTAAGAATTTTTCCATATTATCTTCTTCAACATTATCAGGCAAACCAAAATGTCTAATATTATTTCTTCTTGATCTATTCTATTTGTAAAAGAGTATTTGGTTTTAAGAGAAAGTCTATATTATGCTCATCTTCTTGAATTCTAGTGTCCAAATCATTTAGTGAAGTCTCTATACCAGTAATCTGTCTCTTTTTTTGCTTAAGGTCGTGTAACATTTCCATTTGTTGGGAACATTTTTCTTTGAAGTTATTCAGTTTTACATCCATTCTATCGATTTTTGCTGTCAGTTCTTGTATATTAGATAATAGTGATGGAAGTTCCTTCTTAATAGTTGTTTCTTGAGGTGTAGATTTGGAGTAACTCATTCTGTAGTCTGAAGTCCAAATATTTTCTCTAGTACTTTTTGACAGGAAAAAATAAAAAAAAGTTGCCAACATTTTTATATACTGTCCTAAAGGATGATTAGTAGAATCAAAATATGTAAAAAAAAATAAAATTAGGATAGATAAATTCAAAAAATCCTGTTGTAAATGTTCTATAAAGACAGAGCAGAGAGAAAATGCTGTTACTCAGTGCTCACCTTGGCCATGACTCAAGTTTTGATTTTTGAGATACCTTTAGGTTAGTAAGGATGGGAGCACCATAAAGAAGTGTGGAGAGGAAATAACTACTGGCAAGTGTAGCTTTAATATATTTGGCAAGAAAATTGTGTTTTGCTTAGGCAATTTTGTATATGCAGATCAAATTTAAGATTATCATCCACTATAATCCCCAATAATTTGCTAATGAGAAGTGACTTTAGTGGTTGTAATATCAAGAGTGAGGACTTTATTTTTCTGTGGGAGAAGGATTTGGAGAAAAGTAGTAGTTTTCTTTTTTTAGGACTGAGAATGAGTTGTGAGTTGCAAAGCCATATTTCAATCCCTGTTAAAGATTCCAGTCTATCTTTTTTAGGTGTGCCATGTTGTCAGATGTGCACATGAGTATGGTGTCATCTGTGTTTTGTATTAGGGAGGCCTGTTATGTGGATGCATGAAGGGTGTTGGAGAGAATGTTAAAGTGGACGGGACCAAGGACAGAGCCTTTTGGCACTTTTCACATGTTTTTTCATTGGTTAATTGTCTCTTGAGTGATATTTAAATACACAGTGATACTTAAATACACAGTGAATTTCTGGGCCTTTGTCTTTTGACCTGCATAAACTAAAGTACTATTGGTGATTCCCTGCTGGGTGAGGAAAGTAAATCTATATTTTTTGTCTGTGCTGATAGAGCTGCTTTCTGTTTAACATGCAACATTTTGTGTTCTGTTTTAAGAAATTTGTGTGTCCTGGTATTTTTGTTCTATGTGAGAGATAGAAACTTATATTATTCAGGCTGCACATTTTACATGCTTTTTCATTGGTTAATTGCCTCTTGAGTGATGCTTAAATGCACAGTGAATGTCTGGGCCTTTGTCTTTTGCTGAAAGATTTCAAGCCTGTCCAACTAAAGTACTGCTGGTGATTCCTTGATGTGTGACAAAAATAATCCTATATTTTTGTCTGCACTGATAGAGCTGTTTTCTGTTTTACCTGCAACATTTTGTTTTCTGTTTTAAGAAATCTGCTTGACCTGCTGTTTTTGTTCTAAACTGCACATTTCACATGCTTTTTTTCCCACTGGGTAATTGTCTGTTGTGTGATATGTAAATTACACAGTGAATTTCTGGGATTTTGTCTTTTTCTGAAAAGATTTCAAGCCTGTATAAACTAAAGCAATGCTGGTGATTCCCTGCTATTTTTCCCACCCACCCTCACCTTTGTTGATCTGTGTTTTAAAGCTGGTGCTTTTAAGCTGCCCACCCCTACAGTAAATTAAACTTAATAATATCCTCCTGTTCTATACTGCTGTTGATATACTGAATTAATTATTTGCCTTTTGTTGTGCTTATATTGAAAAAGTACATTTTGCCTCTCATTGTCTGTTCTACTGATTTACTTGCTGTGAATTCATTATCTAGCTACTTGCTGGGTGAAGTAGTGTACTTTTAAACTCTAGCAAGCACTTGTTTTTACATCAAGAGGTCAGTGGATTTCCCAGCTAGTGCAGCGGGAGATAGACTGGCCTGCTTAGGTTGGGGAAACACTTGCGATTTCTGCATATAGTTTTATTGGCTGGAGAGCTTATTAATCAGCTTAACTTGTTTTTGTGCCTTTATAAATTCTGTACAGTTGAATGGCTCTTCACCCATTTATACAAAGCAAAGTAATTTTATTGAAAGATCACACTTTTATAAGCTGGTAAAAGTATACTGCTATATCCATATCTTTAAGTTTATTTGTGGTTGCATTTACATTTGGACACTCCTTTACTGTGCTTTCATATTAGGAGGACTGGGATTATTCATCTAGTGGAATAGGTGCTTAGCTGGTCTATCTAAACTGGAAATCACTCAAAAGGGCTCTAGGTATTTTTGCACTTCTCTAATATACTGTGACTCTACTCCAGCAGTTGAAAAAACTGTACTGTCTACTGCTGCTTTAAGTAGTTAATTGCACTGTATTACATTGTATCTGTTAGTTGTAGGGCTGTTGTATGGTCTTGTTACACTTGGGCTCCAAACCAGCTATTCTACATTATGAAAGTGTTTTTCTGCACCCTTGTGGCAGAAATGCGCTGCTCTAATCTGTCTGCATTGGGGATTGCTAGTGAGAGGCTTATTGTGTGCTTTCCTAATTGGTAGTTAGCTTAAAATTTGTTTTTCTTTGCTCATATTTAAGTCTTGTGTTTGTGAGGTGCTGCTCTTCACTCAGCAGTGATTAACAGTGCCTGTATAGATGCAAAAGCCTAGAAGCCATTTTTTCCCTTAATAGCTGTCAGTGAAACCCTTCCAAGATTTTTTGCTGTTCTAGAAGCAATTCAGTTGTGCACTGAGCAGTGTTGCCTTATTGATCAAACTCAACCTAAAGAAAGTATAGGTCCCTCTTGTAGTCTCACCACTGCCAGTGCAATCCTTTCAAATTACTCCATTCCCTTCCCTAATAAAACATATGATAAGAGCCTGCTATCATGGATGGGCAGTTTCCCATCATCTCCCTGGACAGCCTGATAAACATGGACATCCTGAGGCAATGTAGTCATGAATACTGACAACCACTTACTCCTGAAACAAAGAAATACATTATGTGACAGATGTAGTTGCACTATGAAAATGAAGGCAAGACTCTCACATATGGACAAATTGAATGCCAGAGCAGGTTGCCAGCATACACATACTTTGCACACTAAATAAGGGCACGACACATAAATCCACATATTTTGAGGTACTCACTAGTAATATTCCAAAAGATCAGATGCCTCCCAAACTGAAACCACTTACACACATAACAATGCAAAAAACAACCACAACACATAATAACACATACACCAATGTCTCAACAAATAAGTCCATAAGGTGTTACACTACAAAGCCTAATGTATAGGTCATAGGTGACTCCATTGGTACCCAGACGGATGTTCAACTCACCGGGCTGGATAAGGATCAGGTTACAGTTAGCTGCCTGTCAAGTGCCAGGATCTGTCAAGTCACTCAAGCACTCATGTCATTCAACCACAAGTACCCTTATGATTACATCATAGTTCATGTGGGGGTGAATGACTTGAGATGTACCTCACTGGACTATAAGAAGAGGGACATGACTGGGCTTTCAGATTATATGTCACAGGCAGGTATAAGCCTAGCCTTAAGTGACATTCTACCTTCTCTAAGGATGATGCCACAAAACAAACAAAAAATTATTGACTTTAACAATTTCCTTAACTTCTGCTGTCAGCCCAAGGGGATCCAATATCTGTCAGCCTGGGAAGCCATCGTGGACAGACCATGCTGCTTTGCCAGAGATGGCCTGCACCTGTCTCCTCTAGGCATTTGGATATTGGCAAAGGCAGTAGCCACCTCTATTGTGCCCTTTTTAGACAGTGTCAAAAAAAGAAAAAACAACCTCCCAACATAACAAAATCCTATCTGCTGCTTAATGCTAGGAGTCTAAACAAAGAAGCTGCACTCCCTTGAAGCACTCCTCATTTTGGAAGATGGTGACATCTGTGCAATCATTGAGATATGGTTCAAAGTCATGGAAAGCACCCCAGCCATGTGGGACTACAATGTCTTCCATATGTTCAGACCACAAACTGAGCGTGAAAGAACCAAAGGAGGAGGCGTATCCATCTTCATTAAGGATAAGTACACCTTGAGACTGGTCAAACAGTATGACTCTCTTGAGATACTCCATGTCAAATTAAATATAGGCAAAGCCTCATTCCACATTATAGCATGAAACAGGAAAAACATACCACATGCGTGGACTTAATGAAGTCATTTGCCATGCAGCCCAACACCTTACCCATGGATGATTTTAATTATCCTACCATTGACTGGGAAACATACATTACCACAAATATGCTGGCTCAGAGGTTCTCTGACTTTTTTCAAATCTAATTCTCCAACAGCTAGTCAGCATACCCACAAGAGGCTCAAATGTCCAGGACATAATACTCACTAACATGGGAGAGCATTACACCCCCATGTGATGTCCTCCCTGGTAGGATTGGACCATGAATCAGTCATGTTCAATGTAATTATAAGACCAGGTACCCCATTAAGCTCAAAAACACTTAAGAAATTTTCAAAGACAAACTACCTCCTACTAATTGATGGTATAAGAAGTTTCAAAGCCCCTTCAAATGCAGATAATATAGACTCCTATGCAGGGGTATACACTGATGCCATGTATAACCACTTAAGCAGTTGTATAGAATTGGCTGTACCTGAATGGATTAAAAGTAGGTCTTGCTGAAAAAAAAAACAAGCCACCCTGGTGGATACCTGTTATAAACAGGTTATACTACATCCAAGAACAAGATGGAACTGGTTCAGCAGAGGAAGAAATCCTTCTCTAACTTAAAATAAACAAATTAGAGATCTTGTCAAGTCCTCCAAAGTTAATTATGAAGGAAAAATAGCTTCCCTAGCTAAGGATAATCACAAGGCATTTTTTAATTACATCCAGAATCAAAAAGGGAATACCCCCGCTATGCAGTGAACTGGTTGTGGATGGTATCACTCATACTCATCTGGAGGTAATAGCCAACTTGGAGCAAACTTCAATCCCTGTCCTCTCCAGCCATCCCCTAAACTATATCTGCCACAATTCCTCAACCTATTATCTTAAGAGAACAGGTCATCTCAATGTTCTCGAAGGCCAAAAGCATGGAATCAATGGGAACAGACAACATCCAGGTTGCCTTTTAAACAACTTAAAACATGACCTAGCAGACCCACTTCGATAGCTGTTTAATCACAGCCTGTTAAATGGCTATGTTCCAGCCAAATGGAGGACAGCAACAGTAATCCTTCTACACAAAGTGGGGACCATCAACCAAACCTGGGAATTATAGGTCCATAAGCTTGACAAGTCTCACCTGCAAGGCCATGGCAAGAATCATTATGGACCTTATTAACAAGGACATAGGTAATCTCCAAACTCTGGACCCATCCCTGTTCAGATTTGTTTAAGATAGATCATGTCTGTCAAACATGGGTGACTTCTTCATGAAAGTCACCAAGGTCCTGGAGGATGGAAAGACAATGCATACCACCTATCTTGACCTAGCCAAGGCATTTGACACAATATTCCAGTCAGGTATTATAGAGAAACTACCCCAATTGGGAATTAACTCCTACATTACCAGATAGGTAGCAATCTGGCTCACTGACAAGACTACTGTCAAAGTGGGTGACTTCACCTCTATCAAAAGACCAGTCACCAGTAGTATACCACAGGGTTCTGTGTTGGGCCCCTTACTGTTCGGAATTTATTTCAGAGAAGTCTAGGTAAACATGGGTGGTCTGTAGCTGACCAAGTTCACTGATGATTGCAAATTGGGAGCAATCACTGAGTCCCCCAGTGATGTTAATATACTGCAGACAGGGTTAATGCAGACAGATGCTTGGTACCAAAGCCATGGATCAAAGCTAAATGCAAAAATGCATTATTATTCCCTTTGGGAAAACTGACATCCCTGCTAATTACATTATAGATAGCATCCCCCTAAGTGTAAACCCAGTGGTACATTATCTGGGTCCTCAGGTTGATAGCAACCTGAACTTTGACCACCACGTATCCACAGTAGTAAGGAAATGCTTCTATGTGGCACATCCTGTAAGTAAAGGCATTGCATCTAGATCTAAGAATGTTATAATTCCATTATACTCAGCCCTCATCAGACCAATAATTGAGTACAATGCTCTCTTTTGCATGTACCTCACCAGACACCAGCAAGAACTGGAGAGACAACAGAGATTTCTAACTAAGAAATTACAGGGAACATAAAACAAGTCTTACATGGAAAGACTGAAGACCCTGTATTCTGTCTCCTACAGGTTGCTTAGGGGTGATCTGTGCCTGGCTTACAGGGCAGTCCTAATGGAAATGCTACACATTCATAAATAAAACTCTGCACGAGAGTCACTCACTCGAGGGATCCTAACTTAGCCTCTGACATGAAGAGATCATGCTGGAGACATAGATGCATCTCCCAGAGACTGCCACTTCCCTGGAACAAGCTTCCAGTTCACATGAAACAGAGCCATTCCCTGACCCTCTTCAAATACAACCTGGATCAATGGAATGGTGACCATAAATGCACTCCTGGGGTGTGGCACCCATGTCCCCTCCTGGACAGAGAAAGTCATTGTTAACTACTATAGATCCTTACCTCTGCAAACCTCACTCACCTAACCACTGACAATTGGGGCAACTTAGGATAAATATGGCTAGGCTTGTAAGGGCTCTAGGGCCATTAACCTAGTAAACTTCTATGATCCTATGAACCTATGAACCTATGGTGGTGCCTGGCTGGTATGGAGAGGGTGGAGTGCCATTTTATTGACAGATACTTATTGGATAGGTAACTTTTGAACCACAGAAGTGTGAACTGACGGTGACCTAATGAGGAAATTTGAAGGAGAAATTTGCTGTGGCAAACTGTGTTGAAGTCTTTGGGCAAGTCTAGAAATGAGAAAGAGACTAGTTTGCCATTATCTCTAGCTTTATTGACAGTATCTATATAGGTTAGACATACAGTGCCAGTACTATGGGAATGACTGAAGCCGGGTCTATATTATAAGATCGACATTTGAAAACATCGAACAACATATGGTCGACACCATATGGTCGATGTCTTCAAACATCGACCTTATAAAAAGACAAGAAAAAAGAAAAAAGTACCCTAATGGGTTTAAACAGGGGGGCACCCCCAACCCCCCCCCCGCTGCTTAAATATACCAACTCCGAGGCCACACTACATTGCAGTAAATGGAAATCTCCCCTTACAGAGATTTCCGTTTACATGCTCGAGATTCTGAGCGTTCGATATTCTCGTGTCGACAATGTCAGATTTGACCCACAATTTTATATGGTTACAGTACAGAATAGGGTTGGATGGAGTTAACAGTGTGTTTTATTTTCACTGACTAGTTTTTATAAAAAGACATTAAGTTTCTACCCAGATTGCTAACGTAATTATTTATCACGGGACACAATGTATCGTGCAGTAGAAATACTTTAAGAATACACGATTTTCTATTAAAGAATATATTTATCAAATTTTATAAAAGAATCCCGTCCAGGATGCTGGTTTGAACGTTTGAATTTATGACTTATTTTACAAGTAGTTAAATAACATTCAAAAAGTTCAGGATCGCTATTTAATTTTAGCTGGCATGAGACACTACTGACTTTTACACAATTTCAATACCTGACTTCAAATAGTACAGGATGTCTAATGTAATTAAAGTAGGCAATGAGAAATTCTTTAGAAATAAACACCATTATTTAGAACTGTATGTGTATAAATTTTGGTTTAGACTCGGATTGTGTCAACGCCAGTTATATATTTATATATTTATCTACTCATGCAACAGTGCATAGTGTAAGATGTTCAATGAACTATGCACTGTCAGGACTTATTACTGACCCTTATATTGAGTTGTACGATATACATACATTTACAGTCATGGGTTTGCCCATCTATAAGACGTAACTTTTACTTATTATTGAATGTATGATGATTTGTAAAAGCACAGATTGCAACGTTTTTTTAAAATATGTGCTTGTAGCTTTCACTGTGTTGTATGTAATACATACACTCATGGAGCGGATTGGATTATGTATTGGAAATACGAAGATGTTACATTTATCAACTATATAACTTAAGCAGATGTGCACAAGCTTACATTGTATATATAAATTATTATATTATTATACTTTTTTAAAGAAAAATGTGTTTGTTACTTTAACAATCTAATTAACTGTTCTCATCTGATTGGTTAGTGCATGGAGCGCCAAATATTTGAAACCAGAGTATTGGGAATGAAATGTTTGTCTGAAGAAGTCCGGATATTTATCCAGACGAAAAGCGCTTTACAAAACGTATTTTATTTTATGGTTTAATTATTTATGTTTTACTGTTAGTACGCAAATAAAAGCTGTGGATTTTTATCACTTCTACCTGGCGTGGATCAGTGCTTTGGTTTTCAGATTTGACATTGTCGGCTTTCGAGAATATAATATAGACCCATGAAGCCATGTTGTATGGGGGATAGGAGTTCTTCATGCAGAAGTTAACTATTGTTTCTGAATGCATTTTTCAAGCATTTTGGAGAGGTGGGGATAAGATTGCTATAGGTCTAAAGTTAGTAATGTCTGTTGAATTTCCTCCTTTGTGTAGAGGGATAATGTGTGACTTTTTCCAGTGAAAGAGGACTGGGATTCCTGGACTGACCTATTTATAAGGATTAAGACAGGGTAGGCAATGCTATCTGCTGCTATTTTAAGATACTTGCTTGGAAGGTAATCAGCTGAAATAAAGCACAGTTTGAGTTTAAAAGTAGTTTTATATAGGATCTGGGCACAGATTTGAAGGTGAATATGAATGTGGTAATAGGTGGCTGCTGGGCAGGGTTAGGAATTGATGATGGGGAATCCTTGTTTAGAGATGCTATACTATCTATGAAATAAGAATGATGAAAGGGGTTGTGGTTGAATGTATGGCCGGGATGTAAAATTTCTTTAATGGCTGTCCAGAATTTTTTAGGTTTATGTTTACTATTATTCTGAAAGTTATTATAGGTTTGTCTTCATTAATTTGCTTTTTAGCATGATTTTGAAGCATTCTGAAGTTTTCAAGATATTGTGATGTTTATATTTTTGCCATTATTTTTATGCTTTCTACTCTTTTTGAATAGCCAAATAGCATTATTTGTTTTTAGTGTCTCCCTTGTAGAAGGTGGAAAGCGATTCAGGATGTTCAGAAAAGTTGTACTAAATTCATTTACAGCATTATCTAAGGGAATGATTTTTAAGAAATTTGAGTTAATAGATGATTGGGTTGTAATGAACATTTCTGGGTAAGCTTGGAAAGGTTTTGTGTTGTTTTACAAACATGCCCCGGGATTCATGAAGCTCGGCGCAAGGAAGGCGTTAGCCTTGCGCCGAGCATGCGGCGTAGAGATGGCACAGCAGCACCATATGCATATTAATGAAGGCACGCTGCAACACTGTCCACTTGCACAGGAAATGTGCGTGAGTGCAGGGGCGTGTTTAAGTGCTGCACGGAGGCATGAACATGGCTACAGTCACGCAACCTAAAATGCTGACTAGTACAGCCTGCCTCTAATAGTAATCACTCCTGTCAGTGTCCGTGTATACTGAAATGTATGCAAAGCATACAAGAGAGTTCTGCAAACACCAAAATAAAATCACAGGAGTAAACACAGAAGCACATAGCTGAATGTTGAGCCCCCATCCCTCCAACAATGACATTTAAAACCCTGTGTCCGTATTTCATTGTAGTGTTGATTTTTATACCAAGTGGAAGTGAAACGCAGCGTGTTTGCGTGCCACTGCCCTTTGCTAAGCCTAGCCCAATGGTTAGGGTTACCACCTGCCCACTTTGTGAGGGGACAGTCCCTCTTCGGGCAGTTGTGTCCTGACAAAAAATTTTTAAAAATGGCAAATGTCCTGAGATTTTAGGACAAAGTTATTTCCTATATTTTATGTAATAGTTGCATAAAACAGTTATTCTGTATCTAAAATACCTAAATGTTTTAAGAAATGGAATAAACAACTAAAATGCTACAAGAATAAGCTTTTATTTAGGCAAAAAAGATAAGTTCTATCCTTTCTACTGACCATGGGTATGTGTCGGCCTGTAAAATCTGATGTTTGTCCCGAAAATGTCCCACTTTGGCCATTTGAAAAGATGGCAACCCTACCAATGGTCAAAGCATTCACTCAATATCTGCCCATTCACAGTCCGAGTCGGCCTTGTCTGGACGGCCCAAAGATGAATGGGTATTACCCCGGTCAACCTACCATGTCATGAAAGATAAATATTTGCATGTACCTATGTGCATGAAGTACAGCATGTGGAAGACCAAATATGCTAAGGTTGTCCTCACAACCATATTGGTACCAGAGATATGTAGAGTATGCAATGTGTACTGCTGTCTGTGCCATGGGCCAGCAACCAGAGAAGGGATAGATGGTGTGTTTGTGGAATTTGGGGGGGGTGATGGGTAATGTAATAATTCGCCAAGGGGAGACTGGGTCAGATGTACAATAGGTGAACTGGAGGTGTACGAGGGAGCAGTGGGTGAATCAGAAAGGAAACCAAAGAACATACATTCACATCTCCAATACACCCTGGCAGGCCATACTGCAGAACACAATCCCACAAACATATGAAAATTAAAATGTGCAATACACATGTACAGAAACGGTACTGGCTCACACCCACATAATGGTCTGGCCTGAACTGAGCCATCCAACCCCAACACACCTGGATACATAACTGAATACCCATCATCCCCTCCACAGCACCCCAACCCTTGCTGAACATCCACCAAAACCACCCAAACTCGGGCTGCTAGCTTGGGCCAGCCATATCTGCACATAGTGCCCCCTACCCACATCTAGTAGGCAGTCTCACCCTAGACAGTCTCAGGCTTGCAAACTAGGTATCCCATTCATGCATAACCCTCCCTCATTTTCATACAGCAAGAAGAACAGGGTTCATCATCCACAATGTTTGGACATCCCTCATGGGATAAGTGTCTGTTCTCAAGATTAGACTTGGTGGCACAACACGATGTCCACCCCCGTTGACATCTGGGCACAAGCCAGATTAGCAGTACTTGTCCACAACCCTGCTCAGCCACCACCTGGTCCTGCAGAACCTACGACCCGAGATTAAACACCTAACCGTGATGCACATCTCCCCACATGCATTATCAGGAATATATACCTTTCAAATGTTTCCAAGAAGCTTCCCCATAGCCATCTTCCAAATAGTACACATCCAAAAATTGTATACTCTATCCAGGTTCCTGGTCGTAATGATGCACACAACTCCTGTATACAAACGTTACAGGTCCCTCCCGGATGCAGGTGTTCATATACATGGCCATGTATAACTCCAGATATGTAGTCATATATCTATAAATGTACATACTTATATTTGCATAGCTATACATCACACATACATGCATATAAGTAGTTGTCAATTATGTGTCTTATTCATAAATATGTATACTTGCAAATGTATACATATGCCTCTCAGAAACATATGAACATTAACATGTACTATACATATGTACACCAACTGACTGTCACATTTGTTGCCAGTAGTGTGAAATGCCTGTAGTAAAGTCATATATCCTAACTACCATTCATACAGAATGTATCACGGATGGTTTAGTGGTCAAACCAGTGACTATGGTGTCTCTGTTCCAGGGTCCAAGCCATGCAAGGGCTGCTAATTTTATATGATGCCCAGAATAATGTCAGTCGAATATAGGGTGATTAAGGCACTTTCAAGCAGACGTAAGCAGGTATGTGCGACGGTAAGTGGCAGTCATTCAACAGTATGGGAAATGTAAATAAGCATGTAGGTGTATATGCATGTGTATGTACAGACATATATATATATATATATATCCCTGAAGAATGAAAATGGTCACAATAAAGCAGTTGTAACTAATGTGAAGGGAAACAGCAGCAGAACACCCTGTATTATTTACTGCTGTCATGTCAAGCTGGCCAGAGGTGATCAAACCTCCTGCATCTCCAACCATAGGTAGGATGCTAACAGTGGAACTAACTTTGTCCACGTGCTAAGTCTGACTTTCAGACAGGTACAGGGCAGCCCCAGTCTCCATTTGGACAAGCCAAAAACTGGAAGACTAATTGAACACCCTGACCATTATATTAATGTATGTTCCAGGACTATAAGCTTGGGACGTTTGAATATACTTGGAGTGAGCCAACATACGGGATATGTCTAGAGCAGTAGGGAGTGGCACACGTGTAGTGGTGTGGTTTATTTCTGACCGGAGAATGGATGACTGCTGTTTTAGTGATGTTTTGCTGCGTTTGTTCTGGTAACTATGAACCATGGGTATACATGCAAATGAAGCAGCACAGCAATAGTGTAGTGGTTAGAGCATCCACCTATTGAGCAGACGTTGCCAATTCGACTACAGCACACACCATTTATGACGCGTAATCCTTATACAAGCATATCCTGCTAATTTTATGCTGTATAACGATATAATACCATTGAAATGTGAACTGGGGTGACATATCACAGTAAGAATGCAGAAGGTGATTGCGTGATGGGACACGGCGGTTAAACATGGCGAAATGGAAAACCGCTGCTGAAAAGTGTTGTACTCACCCTTTGTCCAATGGCCCTTGTTCTGCCCAGCAACACAATAAACCGCCTCGGCCAGGCTCAACGCCAGGACCCTACACACCACAACCAATGTGATTTACCACTAAGATACAGCAGTTATACCTAACTCTGATATTATCACAACAACATAGCAGACAGCACAATCATTCAATAGTATGATCAAAGTAATTAATCATGTAGATGTATATGCATGCGTATGTACAGATATTATATATATATATATATATATATATATATATATATATATATATATATATATATATTTATATATATATACATATACATACATATATATATATATATATATATATATATATATATATATATATATATCTACAGAATGAACATGGACACAAGAAAGCATTCATAATGAATGCGAAGGAAAACAGCAGCAGAACACCTGTATTATCTAGTGCTGACATATCAAGTTGGCCAGAGGTGGGCAAACCCCCTGCATCTCTAACCACAGGTAGGATGCTAACAGTGGGAGTAACTTTGACTACGTGCTAAGTCTTACTTTCAAACGGGTACAGGGCAGTCCGGTCCCCAGTCGGATGAGCCTAAACCTGGATGACCATATGAACACCCTGACCATCATATGATCGTATGTGCCAGGACTGTAGGCTTGGGAAGTCTGAATATACTTGGAGTGAGTCAACATGCAGGACAAATCCAGAGCAGTAGAGAATGGTGCATGTGTAGTGGTGCGGTTTTCCCAACAGGAGAATGGATGCCTGCTGTGTTAGTGAACTGTTGAGGCATGTGTTCGAGTAACTATGAACCATGGTTATAGATATAAATGAAGCAGAACACCAATAGTGTAGTGGTTAGAGCATCTGCCTAACGAACAGGCATTCACAGTTCAAGTTTGACTATAGCACATATAATTTTCCATGTGGAATGAATGTCGTTCTGCTGTAAAACCGACATAGTAACATGTAAAAGTGAACTTGAGTATCGCATGGGACTTTTAACCATATCCTTTCAATCAAAGTGGTACTGTCATAATGAATAAGGCACAAGTAAGCACAAATAAGTGGCAGTAAACATATGTAACACACAGTAAGCATATGCGAGTGCGCTTGCGCGGGTGTAAGCAGCGCCCAGCTTAGAAAATGTATATAAGTATGTACAGATGTATAATATATATATATATATATATATATATATATATACACACACACACATATATATATATATATATATATATAAAATATGTGTGTGTGTGTGTGTGTGTGTGTGTGTGTGTGTGTGTGTGTGTGTGTGTGTGTGTGTGTGAAGTATGAATGTTGTAACAATAAAGCATAGACAAGGGATGAGAAGGGAATCAACAGTAACTATAGTATTATAAAGTGCTGTCAGCCTATGTCATAACAAGCTGGCCAGGAGTGAGCAAAGCACTGCTGCTCACACCACAGGCAGGGTTTTACCAGTGTGAGTAACATCGTTGAATTGCTAAGTCTACTTTACACACAGACAGAGAGTAGTCCCTGCTTGGACTACCAAAAATTATAAGGCGCATTTGGGCGTCCAACCATTACTCAAGCAAAGGCAGGTATGTTCAAAGACTAAATGGTGGGAGAGGCTGAGAAGGGTCTATATTAGAACACCGAACATTCAAAATGTCGAGTGTTCTAATATCTAACCCTAGCAATCGAAAAAGAAAACATCAAACATTCGGAACAGCGAATTATTTTCTAGGGAAAAAATTTGCTGTTCCAAAACACATACACACAACACAAGCACACCAAACAAACAGCAATCCACACACATACACCTAAACTCTAACATATAACCCTACACTAAACTATACAAACACCACTAACTATCCACTTACCTTAACCCAAACCCTAACCCTAAGGTCTGTCACTATCACACAGTAACCTCACCCGCACCCTAACCCTAACTCACCTAACCCGCCTTAACCCACACGTCCACACAATCGCACACTTACCTAAACCCGACCCGTAACTTTCCACCAGAGTGCTGAAAATACTGAAGCAACAGAAACGGACAACTGAATTCTTTCCCTAGGAAAGAATTTGGTTTCCTGTTACTTCGATATTTTCAGCGTTCACTGAAAATGGGTCGAAATTAGTACACCCGACATTTCAAATGTTCAGTGTTCTAATATAGACCTGCCTGAGAATACACGAGGTGGGACAACATATGTGTAGGGCCCCTAATGCTCTGCAGAGAGCAATGTTTGGAGGTGTGTCATGGCTGCGATAATAAGTGGATATTGGAAGTTACGCATGTAAGTTGAACATGGGTGGGGTGGAGGAACTATGGGTATGAAATTATGGATCCATTGGTGCCAGGGTTGGATGGCCCGCTTCTAATTGAACTGCCCCATGGAGGTCAGCAAGTTCGTAATAGGTATATATGCATACACACATGCAGACATCAATATATAGAAGTACATTCTCTGTAACACATGCATTCCATTTGTAGACCTAGATAACAGGAATGTGCACATAAAAACATCGACATAGATGGAATAATAGGCTGTGCAGAAGAGGGATGGGATGGAACTGCTGAAACGCAGAGGTGTGTACAGTGTCCAAAGTCAGTGCTGTGCTGACGATAATCAAATGTGAGGACTTCCCCACACATGGAATCATTACTGTGATCTGCCCGCTACGACAACGCCAAGTACTAAACCAGTCTATTTGTAAAAGAAATATGCTGAACACGTACATAATTAGGCTTCCATGTGTAATGTGTGCGTTACCATATAGTCATACATATTAATTTATTGTAGTGTCATGTTAATGGGAGTAAGGATGTAATGAGGTATAGAGTCTAATCTTGCCATAAACACATGCGTGTTCCATGTGGGGCAACCCAATAATTGTGAATAGTATTCCTTCGGTTGCTCATGTCACCAATGTTGGTGGACTAAACATATGGGAGCTCTGAGGATATGTGGAGTGAGTAAACCAATGGGATGGCTCTATAGGAGTAGGGAGTGGCCTGTGTGTAGTGGTGTTGATGCACTGCAAATCCGACAGGAGAATGGATGACAGCAGTATTAGGGAGGCATTGGGCTGTGTGTTTGGGGAACCAGGAGCCATGGGTATATGGGTATATATGCATATGGAGCAGCACAGCAGTAGTGCATTCATTACAGCAACCCCCTAACAAACTGACATTCTCGTACCAAATCCCACTGTATCACATTACAATTACCAATCCGTACATGAACATATTGTTACATCTGTCCGCTGTATAACCTGCTAGATATCGATTACAAGATAACTGGAGTGAAGTGTCAGTGTCATAATGAATAAGGCACTAGTATGCAGGTGAAACATATATAAACACCATTACGCATGTGTAAGTGCGTTTGTGCGGGGTATGTATTGGTTTACAGACACACACACACACATATATGTATAGACACACACATATATATATATATATATATATATATAGTTGCAGACATGTACATATATATATATATATATATATATATATATATATATATATATATATATATACATACATATATACATATATATATATATGTATATATATAAATATATATATATATGTGTGTGTGTGTGTGTGTGTGTGTGTGTGTGTGTGTGTGTGTAGATATACAGAGATATACAGCTATGATAGGAAACAGCACACAGGAATGACATATGTTCACAGGCTATTCCAATGGAAGTGAGGAGCCCAGGCATGAAACATGAAACATGTAGCATGCCCTTCCACCACCCCTCCTAGCTGGACACGGGAAACATACATGCAAACAATGTAAAGAGTACACTGCTCTACAGACCACAGGCAGGATACAACTGGGGGGGTACACAGTGCACCCGTGGATTGTAATCTTGGAACAGACTGGAGTGTCCCTTGCAGGACACCACAAAATTTTCACAAAAAAGAAATAAAGGTGATAGACCGGCCATTTTGTCTGCGGTGTATACAGGCTTGGAATACAAGGGTGGGTAACCCTCATGACCCATGGGCCGAGACAATTGTATTAAATGGGTCCCATGAAGTGGAGAGTGGGCAGAGTGTAGTGGTGTGTCCAGAACAGACCAGGACCCAGAGTAAGGATGGGTGCTGTTGAGGAGGCGAGGGTGGGGGAACTATGTGAGCTACGTATGGGTCTAGGTGTGCAGGTGTTGGCTGATGTGGGCCTATATGGACAGCCCTAGGGATGCAAGCGAATGTGTTTAGTGGGCAGAGGCATCGGCCAATGAGCAGCCACACCCACTGCGAGACCCACTAAAGCAAAGTGTAATCTATATGGCAAGGAATGGAATAACCAGATGTAGACATATATATGTAGAGGTATGTGTGTGTATATCTACCCATAGCGACATAGAGATATGCCTCTCCCTCACCGTAGTACGAATGTATACATACAGAGAAAGAATACAGATATATACGTACATGTAAACAAATACATATGCAGACAACCATAGACTCATGTTGTTAGATTTTATATATATAATATATATATATATATATATATATATATATATATAGATATATATATATATATATATATATATATATATATATATATATATATATATATATATATATATATATATATATATATATATATATATATATATATATACAGCAAGATATAAATATACATGTATGCATACATATACAGATATATCTGTATATATTAATGTAAATATATATATATATATATATATATATATATATATATATATATATGTGACAGTAAATATATATATGTGACAGTAAATATACACATGTATATAGCTAGGATATGATACAGCAGTTACGAGTAACATATGTTCACAGGTCATGCATATGGTGGTGGGAGGTCCAGTAAACAAACATGTAACACATAGTATCACCCCCCCCCCCCAGCTAGGCCAGTGAGACATACCGACACACAATAAAGGTAAACACACCACTGCTTCCCAGACAACCGGCAGGATACTACCAGTGGGAGAGACCTGCAAGGTCTAAACTTGAAACATAGACATCGATGTCCCTTGTGGTAACCAAAAATTAATGATCGGAGCCAGTCCCGGTAATGATTTATCAAACCAGGCTGTAGATATACATGGACCAGTAGGTTGTGCAAGCTTGATAACCCATGGGTCAACACAACGTATGACATGTGTCCCGACATGGGGAGTGCGGGCAGTGTGTAGTGGTGTGTTTATACCCCACCTGCACCCACAGTAAGGATGACTGATGTAGAGGAGTGGCAGGTGGGGGAATTATGGGTATACGATTATGGGTCTAGGCGTGCATGTGTTGTCTGTTAGAGCCGTATTACGACCGCCCCGAGGATGTAAGTAATATTCCGATATGGGCATAGCTGATGCCCATACCTCCCAACCCCTAAGAGCACATCCACTGGATAGGCCGTAAACCACTGGGGGAACATATAGGGACCATACCATTGAACTGTCCCCGATTACCAGGGACGTCACTGATTTCGACTCAAATTCTAACTCTGTCCCACCTAAACCCTCCAAGAACTAGTGATATTAGGAGGAAAGGTGGTGGATTACACGTAATGAATAACGACAACAATTAAGAGTCATAAACAGCATGTACCTCAGACAATGTGTATGAATACATATGCTCTGAGTCTGTCAATGTGTCAGGTTGAAAGCACCAATAATTTAAATGTGTCCCTGATGTTATTATGCTGTGTCCCTGATTCAGTCTTCATTTTTCCCCAATCGTATGAGAGGTCGGATAGGGACAGAAAGCACATATTCCACTGACTAACTTAGAAAGATGATAGAATAATAGGTATGCAGTAGCATGACTCAGCTGATGGTTGTGGGTCCCAAAACTCAATTACTTGTCTGTATTGAAGAGTCTCAGTTCCCATGTATCAGCCAGACGGGTGCAGATTGTAAGAGGAACACACAAATAATATGAATAAAACACTGGACAGGCCGCTGATTCTGTACAGTCGAACGGTATGCTGTCGCCTAATGGGCAGCCATTCCCAATACTGTAGGCATGTATTCCGATGTAATAGGCATGACAAGGTAATATTGTGGCCCTCGCTCCCACCCAGGGGCATGAGTGTCAGATGCAAGCACCAATGTCAGTGCATTTGCAAGTGCGGGAGCAAGCGGGTGTAAGCCTGTTTGGATGCCAGTATGCGAGTATTACACTGGTAAAGAAATGTAGAGGCTAACTGAGTGTAAGAAGCTGTAGCCAGAGGTTAGCATCGAATAACAACACGCAAACCCACGCACACCCACTCACAACTGCTTTAATGTGCCTTAATCCCTTTGTATCCAATGGCCTTGTTCTGCCGTGCAACAAAATAAACGGCCTCTGCAAAGCTCAAAACCAGGACCCTGCACACACAGCTAATGTGATGTACCAATAAGCCATGGCAGATATACAGACATCGGACTTTATCACAAACATATCATCCAGCGCAGTCATTCAACAGTAGAGGAAACGTATTCCATCATGTAGATGTATGTGTGAATGTTTATGTCCAGCATATAGGTACATAAATATATAGAGATATATATGGAACATACCATGTGACAACAAAGCATTACAAACCAATGAAAAGGGAAACACCAGCGATGCCTGTATTATGTAGTGGTGTTGTCCTATGTAATATCAAGACACCCCCAGACAGACATATGTCATTCATACACGCAAACATTTGTACATTGGCCGTAGACATCACTCTGTGCATGTTATTTACATTAACACAACAGTTCCTGTCCAATCATTATGTGAGAATAGTACTCTTGCAAGGTGCTGTGTGTGACATCATCATCATGATAAAATTAAATGGGGTAACCATAGATGGACCAGTAGTGTTGTGTGTATAATGGGGTCATCCACATCACTTGTACCTGGAACATTTAGGAGTCATGGGCATACTAGGATAGTGCACCTGAGAGACTGGGGTGAGGACAACAGGAGTATGTTGTGATGCATATTAAAAGGGTTGCATGTGTCCAGTGGACATGTGTGTGAAATGGACAGCTATGTATGGGGCAAATGTTGTGCTAGCAACTGATTGGCCTTATGTTTCCATAGGGTGAGAGTGGGATGTGGGGGAAGGAGAGTAGGCATGCCCATGGAGGATAGGTAGGGTAGGATGACAGACAACACAGCATACAGGGTCGGTATATGACACATGTGGGGGGATATGCCTCAGACAGGGAAGGGTGTGTGGCATTCACACGCCTATGAGCTCCAGATGTAAACAGTGGGATGGAAGTCCCCAGCCATGGGCAGCCACCACTGCACCAAAACAGCTGCGAAGGTGGCAGTGCTGGGGGCTGTCTAGGAGGGGCAGCCTCACCCTGTAAATGCAACACTCTGCCGTTGAGCTGGTGTATCTGGCCTCAAAACCCCTTATTGAGCCCCTACACACCATGTCCAGGACCGTAAAACAGCAGACATGTTCCTGTCTGGACCTGCTTCCAGGAGGGACAAGCCCCATTCTCAGTGGCGGTACCACCAGAAGGTGGTGCAGAGCCAACAAAGGTGGAGGTCCATGGCTGGGCCCCAGATGTGCTGGTGCCCGGTGCCATGGCCAGCTGAAGTGGGACAGGAGGTTCTGCCAGGACCTCCAAACCCATACAGCCTATGGTGTTGCAGTTTAAACACAGATATGACTTACTAATAGTCAACAGCAGTCAGGATTACTTACAACAGCATGCATAGATATAACCATCAAACCAACACAACAGATGGTATACGTTTGCAGAGGGAGCTCAACACATGCATATATACTGCATGACATCTGTACAAAGTGTAGAAGACTTGTGACGGCAGCTATGAACAGTGGCCCATTATTGGCATGTCACTGGAACCCCAGACAGTGTCTGTCATACCACTGTTCCATGTGACATATGTCCAGTCAGGGATGCGATGGCAGTAACACATCACTATCACCATGTACTGGCTGCAATCCTCACACTATGCCCCTGCTGTTGTCAGATGTATGTTCAGTGAGTAACACAGGAAACAAATGGTTCCACACACTGACCAGTCTACAGATGGCCCTACAGATGGGGGTCCATCATGAACAGAGCACTGTCTTGTCAGTTGTAAAACATGCAGAATAGCCATTACCACACACAACTTGTTAAACAGGCAGTAGTCTCAATGAAGCATAGCTACACTTACATGCTGTAGTCATGTCTGGCACATCACTCTCCTGTCTGTAGGCTATCTCCCCACTGTGTATGTTGTTTGAGGAACATCCAGATATCATCTGTGATGCCGTTTCCAAACATCAGATCCCAGGTACCACACACAGCGACTCTCATGGGCAAACACCAACATGATGTCCCTGGATATTGTACTGTGTTTTTCATGTGAAGGACTATGGGAACATCATCACAGCTGTTCCACATGCAATCAGCTAGAGGAGGACTGCAATAGGTGCAGAGGCCATCACCTGATCATGACCACCACTTACATTGCACAAGCTGCGGCTGAGCAGGTGTACACCTCTACATCCACCAGATAGTGTGTGTGAGGGACAGACAGAGGCAAAGTACATCGGAGAAGGGCTTGGAGACTAAAACCTAAGCATCGTCTGTCATACACCTACCAGTACAGGGGTCAGACCCCTGAACGACTAGTCATTACTATTACAAGTGCATGTTGGTGTGCTGTAGGAACACATATGTGTGTTGGTGAGCGACATCTGCAACAGAGATATAGTAGACATACATTAGGTGTAGCACACATGGCTGTCCACATGAATGGATGTCATTGTCAACACAACCACATTCCTTATGGACTCACATTGACACTCTTTGCCAGGCCCACAAATACACACCCTAACTACATAGTTTGCCACACTGCAGTAATGCTCAGGTACTACATGCACCACAGAGGATATCTGGAGGTGCTATGGGCTAGGGCATGTGAATGTGTTTGACATCTGTTGGCATGGCAATGGGAGTCATACTAGGAGTGACTGTGGTTGGGAGCATCATACCCCACATGCAGTCACAAGGTGCCAGTACTGACATGCATGTGTGCATTGTTTCATGGGTGTGTAGTGGTCATCTGTGAAAGATGGCTTTACAAGGCTGTGTGAGGGGTAATCGTTGGCATCATGACACCCGACAATGGTGTGCAGTGTGGTACAGGGGTGTAGTGTCTGCAATGTCCCACACAGATGGGTATTGTATGAACCACCCTGACATCCTGGATACCATTCTGTATGGCCATAGCTTTGCAATGCATGTCATGTCTGTCCTTGACATGGACATTGCCTGGGATGTGCATGTCCCACAGTAATGTACAGTGACATGTACAGGTGTACCTGGTTTGGCTGGCATATGTCGTGTACACAAACTGTTATCCTCCAATATGCCAATACTGGCCTGGTGTGGCAGAATCTGCTTATAATCAGCAGGTTGACCATGCACCTGAATTGAGAGCATGATACAGGTATTCCCTCATGTCAGTGGCATCGGTCCATACAAGGCACATGTGCACGGCATTGTATGGCCTCTGTGGATCACATTTGATGTCACCACATATGTTGCAGGCATCCAGTGGGGAACATAGTGAAGGAACATTGCCCGGAATTATGTGCCTATTGTACTGCTGTACAGGGTGCCATGTCCTCTGCAGCCAACTGCAATCACACCATGCCTACTGGCACCAATGTGCTGGGTACTAGCAACATATTGGGATATTCTAGGCAAGTGTGTTTATGTATGACATATGGGTTCAGAACATATTCCTGGTACTAGTAGTGTTGCATACTTTGTTCACCAGGCCTT
Source organism: Protopterus annectens (assembly GCF_019279795.1). Classification (NCBI taxonomy): domain Eukaryota; kingdom Metazoa; phylum Chordata; order Ceratodontiformes; family Protopteridae; genus Protopterus; species Protopterus annectens. The sequence continues at coordinate 1,273,793,493 of NC_056733.1, forward strand.
TTGCCAGATTTAGGGGTATAGCTTGCCAACACAGTCCCATGGCTGACTGACAGCTGTACTCCTCATGAGGTGGGCATCGTGACATACGACTGATGCCATATAGGAAAAATACAAAATACACTTCCCAACATGTCAACTGGTTAGACACACACAGCCACCTCCACACAGGCTCTGACAGTCAAACACACACCTGCCATGTCCTGGAGATAAACCCCTACCTAACTAGTTTATTACACTACAGCAATACACAGTTATAGCAAGTGCTATGGAGAATACTGAGTTACACCATTCCTAGAGGTGTATTCCTAGGTGGGTGACATCAGCAGGATTGCCAAAGGTGGTCATGTGAATTGTACATACTCTAAAAAACATTGTTCCTGTCTCAGGCAGAGAAACACGCACACACACTGTTGGATTCTCTTGGAATAGAACCCCTTCCTAACTAGTTTTACACACTACAGCAATACGCAGTTATAGCATGTGCTACAGAGAACACTGGGTTACAGTAGTCCTAGAGGTGTATTCCTAGGTGGGTGTCTTCAGCAGGATTGTCAAAGGAGTCATATGAATTGCACATACTCTAAAAAGCATTGTTCCTGTCTTAGGCAGACAGAGAGAGACACACACACAGTTGGACTCTTTCAGAATAGAACCCCTTCCTAACTAGTTTTTCACACTACAAAAATACGCAGTTATAGCATGCGCTATGGGGAATACTGGGTGACAGTACTCCTAGAGGTGTATTCCTAGGTGGGTGACATCAGCAGGATTGTCAAAGGTGATCATGCGAATTGTACAGAGTGTGCAGACTCTAAAAAGCATTGTTCTTGTCTCAGGCAGACAAAGACACACACACACAGTTAGATTTTCTTGGAATAGAACCCCTACCTAACTAGTTTTTCACACAACAGCAATATGCAGTTACAGCACGTGCTATGGAGAATACTGGGCTACAGAAGTCCTAGAGGTGTATTCCTAGGTGGGTGACATCAGCAGGATTGACAAAGAAGGGCATTCCACGTGTACTGCGGCTCGTACATGTCTGTTACCTGTGTGTGCCCGCTGCTTACTGTCAAGACAACACATTTACACCCGCTTACAACTGCTGAAAAGTGTTTTATGCAGTCCTAATTGACAGTATCAACAAGGCTTGCAGGTCCTGAACCCTGGACCATGTACACTGAGGTCACTGGACGTACCACTAAGCCATCTGGGTTGTACACATGTTGCATGGAATCTATAATGCACATCCTACCGCAGGTACTCCACAGTACTGAAAACAAATGGGTCGGTCCCTGTGTGTACAGATGTACAGTACCCTTGAATGTATTGTACTCTGTGAAACAACAGAGACAAGTCTACATCAGTACAACTGTCATAAGTACATATATATATATATATATATATATATATATGCACCTACGGGATGTGTATACACACACACACACACACACACACATATATATATATATATATATATATATATATATATATATATATATATATGAATATACACAGATACAGCCATAGCCATATATATATATATATATATATATATATATATATATATATATATATATATATATACATATACATGTCTGAATGCCCTTTGTGACACAGAAGGGTTCCAAAGGAACTGATGTGTATACAAAACAGAGGCATCGCTTGTGTCATAACATTTAAATCATAAGCAGTTCACCAGAGAAGGGATGGTTGTTGTGTATGTAGAGTTTGGGGTGGGGAATGATGGCTATTGTAATCTACCCCAGAGATTGTGGAGTTAAGGAGGGGGAATGATGGGTATGGACCTACACCACAGCGACCACTTTGGTATCACTGCTCGACAGTGCCAGAGGAAAATAGCATACACAACTGTAGTCGTGCATGACCTTGTATTCTTTACTATTCCTAACTATGTTATAATTTGTAGACACCGGTCACCACGGTTGGCTACCATGGTGTGATAAAAGACATTACACATGTGTATGCCTGGCTATAGGGTAGTCACATGCACACAAACATGCACACACATGCCAGTATTGCGCATACATGTCATGCCTATGTAAACGTAATTAGTACAGCGGTATGCAGTTGGGGTATATGCCACAGAACACATACAAATACACATACTGATTCCATATCTGAGCTGGGTGACATCACAGGACCGATTACTCGCAGGGGGGAAGAGAGAGATTTAGCAGTTGACAAGGATAAAGGCCAGTGCAAAAGGAGGTATCGCTTTGGTATGCAGCAAAACCCACTCCCATGACAGGATACCGACACATGTACATCCAACTCATCCATTTGCTGACACACACACTCAGGCTTCGGCTGAGACACACAGGTATTTGCTGTCACATACACGCACACAGTTGCCAGTGGTGGGATCAGAACTCCTGCCTATCTAATGTTCACAATTACAGTACTACGCAGTTACGAGATGAGCCACAGAGATTACATATTCCAAGGCAGTCAGACGGCCCTTCTACAACTGAGGACAACACCAGGGAGACTGACAGTCATGACGTACACAGCTGTAGACCTGTGTGTTTAAAGTAGGTATCCATTACAACCTGTATGCACAAACAAGACACATCATCCACAGGTAGGCCTGAGAGGTATAGTTGTAGCACAATAGGAACCTGAACTGGAGTATGGCCATCTGCAGAATGGACAACTAGTATCACTATACAGGGTTACAGTGGGCATGCTCATACACTTAGTAGCACAGGGCCGTCTGGGATGCACTATGACTACAACTACACAAGGTTATACTGGGCATGCTCATGCACTTAGTAATAAAAAAGGGCTTTTTGGATGCACTGACTCAAATTACACAAGGTGGTAGTGGGTACACTCATACACTCATACACTTAGTAGCACAGGGCTGTTTAGGATGCACTCTGATTCTAAACACTGAAGGCCACAGTGTGCATGCTAACACACTTACATGTACTGCACATGTTGTAATGGACTCCTATTGTAAACACACAGATTAACAGCTAGGTATATCTTACCTATCAGTATATATGCACATCATACTGGTTTACTACCTGATACCTGTATGTGGCCTGTAAATGATATATCTGTGTCTGTGCTGTGTGATACACATGCATACTTGTACATGACATACTGACATGTATATGTTACGTATACACATTCATGCATGTGTGGATGTGACAGTCAAATAGGTTGCCTGGGTCGCACAGTTGGATGCTACCTACAGCATGTGTCACACACCTTGCTGCCCTGAAAGGCATACATTGATAGCAGGTTGTGGGCAGTGGCATTATATGTGGAACAGTGGCATGTGCAAGCATAATGTGTGAGCCAGCTTGTGGAATGGTACTGAGGTGCAGGTGACAAGATGACCTCTCCTGGCTGTGATAGTAGTTGTCATTATTACCAGGACTGCTACCCTAAGTATATCTCCCATTGGTCATATACACCAGTTATGCCACTGTCCATCACCCTACATGGGGCATATGCTACCAAGCACATGAATGCCATGCACAGTGATGTCATGGTATGGGTGGCAACTGCTAGAGCAGAACAGTGAGCCAATGTACTGCTGTTATTATGAGGTCATCCAATGTCTGTCAGTCTGGCCTGTCATGACCGTATGACGAGCCTTCAACACAGAGCAAATGCATCCATGTTACACGTGTGTGTGGATAATACCTAGGTCGCATTTACCCATATAGCCACATTCCAAGACAAATGTCCTACACACAGAAGTAACACCCGACACCTACATGACAATTGCATTGGATGACTATGCTAACCCGTGCTAGATGTTTGGCTTTAGTAATCCATTAGCTTAATGTAGAACCTACAATGGGGAATACTGACATCTGTGCAGTGAGGAATGCCTGGCTGAAGGCTCTGTAGTGCATAATTGCACTACCACTATATAACTCAGAACCAGACTTGTGGGCCATAATAGTGGTATGGCCCATACCAGGTGGTGATGTACACATATTCATAAAGGCTACTCACATGTACAGACCACTACTCCAACATAACGCACCACAGATGAGTCAGGTACAGGTGACGGTGGCAAATGCAGCATCCCAGGTTGTATCCACATGTACATCCACCATCTTGTTTCGAGACTACCAACACACATCCATATGTGGTATGAAATAGTATGGTAGACCACCAGATACCCCTCAATTGGTGGACTGTACGTAGGCTTACATCAACTGTGCAATGTACCCATGTACAGACATAGCTGCATAATGTGTTATGCAATGCAATAATACCACTGTTTGTAACCTGCTCAGTTGTACATATACCAGGGCCCCTCAGATGTTGTCAGCAGTAACACGGTCGACTGTTGCTGTACACCAGTAACCAACACCCTCATGGTTGGATATGACCTAACCGTACCTGCCCTGGATATGTACATCCCACACTCATACAACATATATCACATTACCATAGCTTTCATTTACCTTTCTACATACAGGTGGCTACAGCCATTCCACACATGCACATGACAAATAGCATGCTACAGTACATAAGGCCTGATATCTATGTTGAAAGAGGTAATATCCCCTCTCTACTGGTCACCCATGACACCTATCATATCATACAACACCCCATGTGGCATGTATGACTTTAGACATGTCCATCTAATGCAATGCCTACAAACATACCCAAATAACAGGACCATAGGAACTACACAAGGCCTGTATTGACAGACTTGGGTAAATCCAGCTCTGCACTGTATGTTCCTGAGTAGTCACAGGTGATATGTTCATGACATGTACAGCCATGTGTAGCCACAGCTCCTACATATACCCCATGTCAACAAGCCATGCATGCTGTGTGCTGTCTGGACATTAGCCTTAGTACCACAATAGACAGTACATGCTGGGGTGAGATGTGTACAAGCCACAGATGCTCGGCTATGTTTCACACATGGCGTGGGGAAGGTGTGGAATGTTTCCTCTTGACCTGCTAGTGCACATACTGATGTGTACCGCATATGTGTACATGTATTGCTGGTTGTGTAGATTCCATGTGTGTGCAGTGTCTGATGTCTGAAGGTGACTGTTGTCTTACTACATCATGCTGTTGCAATACAGCCTCAACACTGCCAACTGTATATGGTGATATGCTCTAAGTACAGTAAGCCATACATGAGGTATGGACGGAAGTTTGGACATGACTACTAAGTGGTAGGGCTTCTTTGCAGATGAATGATTACTGAAGACAGCTCACAGGTGTGTAACAACCAGGTCTACAATAACCTATGTACCTGCTAAGGTCAGGTTTGTTAATTGAAGTGGAAGACAGACAATGTAGAATGCTGTAAGTGTGACACTGAAGGCAAACCCCATGACACCTGTAATAGTAATACCTTCCCTGTGCATATATCATGCATATATCAGCACAGTTGTCATAGGAAAGGGTCAGTAAGTATTGTACCAGATGTGATAGTGCTGTACTGCTGTAGTACCTATCATGAGATAGCCATGTGTTTGATTCACACTACTGGCATGGTTGGGTGTGTGTCCATATATGTCACATATGGTTGGGAAAACATCCCACATGTTATCACTCTCCTGAACACTGTTGAAGACAGCGGTACAGAGTGAAGAGTACAAAGAATGCCGTAGGCATGTGGTTGAATCACACACATGTAAAGTGTCTGTATGTGTGTGACATAGGTGTATAGCTTTGTGAATACCAGTGTGTGTGTGTGTGTGTGTGTGTGTGTGTGTGTGTGTGTGTGTGTGTGTGTGTGTGTGTGTGTGTGTGTGTGTGTGTGGGTGTGTGTGTGTGTGTGTATGGCTGTCTGGTACCTGGAGTGAGTCTGTATGTTACCATAGTGGAAGGTTTATGCCCCTTCCCCCATCCACTCAAAGCAGTGTAGCATGCCTGTTGATAACATCAATCGTAGATGGGCATACAAGCCACCTGTTAACATGTACACCCTGGGGTGTGACCTGTTGTTACATAGCCTACTGATGGACCCCGCCTGCCCACATACACTCACTGCACTTTAGTATCCCTGTAGATGTCCTCGATCTTAGGACATTCTAACTATCTGTACATGTGTAATCTCTGTGGCGCACCTTGTAATTGCGTAGTACTATAATGAAGATATGCACATAGGCAGGGATTGACATCCGAACACTGGCAACTGTGTGTGTGTGTGTCAGAGTGTGTGTTACTGTGTCTGGACTCCCTGAGTGTGTGGTTGTGTCTGTGTTTGCATGCTGTCATGGCCGTGGGTATTACTGCTTCCCAATGTGATGCCATTATTTCCACCAGCCTTTACCATTGTTATCCAGCATACCACACATTTATCCATTCAGCACTCCAGGTAACTATACGTGTGATGTCACCCACTATGGATGCGACGGCACTGAACACAGTAGCTTACTACACAGCTATCATGCACTTGGATCATTAGAACAGTAAACATAATTAAAACATGGGAGAATATAACTGTGTTGTGGAAGCTACAAAGTACATGCAGGTATTGTCATACTGACCTGTGGGTAGTCAACATGTACATATGGGACTCCCGCATACACCAATATCCCCCAGCACATGTATGTACACCTGAAAGAGGAAGGCAGAACGTCAGGATCAACATGCCGATAGTGTTGTTATACATGATACATGCTGTCAAACATACAAAATGCATTCCAAAACTGAAATACATGTTATGTCTGGTGCCTGCCAACACTACTTAACAATATTATCCTACAGTTGTCTACCTAGTATGTTCACCCTGTGCATCATACCATATGAACATGTCCCTGCACCGATGGTGTGGATGACAGGGATGCAGCACAGGCATCATCATATGCACAGGGTGATAATGTTTGACAGAGGCCTAGGCTGTGCCATTGGATGACATCATGCGTCTGTGTTAGGGCCTGTGATATCATTAGGCATTTGTGGATGTTATGCTTGTGTGTGTTGAGGTGCCCTACATTTGTTTCCAGTGTGTGTGTGTGCATGCACACAGGTCTGGTATGAGGCTGGCCTACACAGGGGTAATATTGACAGCTGCAAACTGTACAAGTCAGGTGTCACACTTCACTGAGTCCAGCCACGGCCACGTGACCTGCGCCTGACAGGGATTTCATGGGCACTACCAGGCAGAGGTCCAGATTGGGTACCATCTGATGACACATGTCCACTGGAATCATGTCCCTCTTGGGACTGTCCAAGACCATGTGCACGTGACCTGCTGCATCCTGGTGTGGAGTGCACAGCACTGGCAGCACTGCTGCTGCTACCGCCAATATGGAAGGGGGAATGTGCAGTAGCATGTTCACGTAGACCTTCAACAGGTGATGTAGCTGGCCTACGTCCACGTGCTCAATGCCTCGTTCCCACCAGATTTTACAGCACAGACATTCCATGCTCGAGGAGTGACATGTCATGGTCAAGGACTCCCACCATGTCACCCAATCATCTATCCATAACATCTGCATGATGTTGGTGAGCATTTGCAAGTGCCTGGATGTTGTTGGATAATGCACAGACAGCAGCCTTCTGAAGCCTCATACTGTCTCTGTTGTGCCACTCAGCACATGCCTGTGCCTTCATTACAGACCAAAACATGTGTCTGGTGACACCAGCTGATGTTCTTGGTCCTGCAGGGGCATGTTGGCCAGTGGTCCTCCTACGAGCAGCACTGGGCACATGCCTGTGTGGGACATCACCTGTCTATTGCCTGGGAGTATGGTGTGCAGCCACACCTTCCATAGTCACCACACTTCCCTGTTCCACGCTAAAACCCACCAAATGTCCTTCCTCTATGGCCGGTGGTGATGGGGTATGGACAGGCAGGGGAACTGTGTGCAAGGATGAGGGGGAGACTGGTGGAATGGCAACCAATGGCACAGATTCAGCCCCTGACAACCCTGCCTGTGCCTCAATCATACTATCATCACTGCTAGAGTCTGTGGTGACACTAACATCAGGTGGACCGCAGGAGGGCAACGGACCAACATCAACACCTGTGAGAGGAAGACAAGAACTGTACATTACAAGTTATACCAGACACACACACACACAGAGACACATACACACACACACACACACACACACAGACATACACACACACACATATACACACACACACAAACATGCTACATGCATGTGACATGGCAGATGGCATTCAGCATAGACAATTATATTTTCAGCATAGGCAATTATAGTGGCAATCATACATCCCTGAGTTGCACACAACAGCATGCATGCGGTATAGCAGATGGCATGCACCTTACATAGTTATAGTGGTGGTTAGCATACATACCTGTATTGCACCCTTTGTGTTAGTAGCTTATGCCCCATACCTGCAACACAATGCATGCACTTTGCACCATTGCACTGTACTGCCATGGTGTGTGCAACATACACTACATGTTAATGGACCATCGCCAACCTTTGTACATCTGCCACTGATGCTTTGTGTTGGCCAACACCATTATGTGTGAGGACATGAGCAGTAGGGTATGTCAACTGCATACTATATTTGCCTGAGCCCTAGCTTGCATATCTCCCCCAAAGCAGTACATGTCTGTTCAACATTATTCCACCTATCCCTGAGCTGAGTGTAGACATTGTGCATGTGGCTGTACACACATGTTTGACATGGCTGTCCCTACTTTGCAATGGTGCCACAGACCAGAACAGGTGTACAGTACACCAGCCTGCTGTGTGGCGTATGACCTTGCCAATCACATGTAGTATGACATGTCTTCTGCTGACGTATTGAATGGCATGCATACATGTGTAACACAATGGTGACCTTTCCAATTAACAGTATGGTAATGGTGTCCCAATGCAGGTACGTTTTATACAAACATGGGCCTTCAGCTGATGCAATGTTGTCTGTCCACCTTATATATATGCAGGGACATACTGCACATTGAGCTGATGTGCATAGCCATTGCAGGGCATCATGTGCTTTACAATTGTTATACAGTGTGAGCTACTGGCACGGTTCATAGCCATGACTATGTTCACATACATTACATATCTAATTTGGAATGTGACCCACGTCACCAAGGTGTATACACAATAAACCCTAATGTAGAATGTGTGACACAGGTCAGAGTAGGGTATAAGGATGACACCCCTGCACATCTGCAACCATATTATTGATACCTGCCAACTATGCCCACACATGGCTAACGTACAAGTTCTCTATGTCCCACATGCCATCTGTGTACCTCACACATATGAGAAGCAGACATGACAGTGATGTCTGACACCAGCAAGGTGAATCTACTGTATCTGTGGCAGGATGTGGATATATGTGTATTTTGTGCAACACATGTATGCATTTGGTTACTGTATAGATGTATGCTTCCATGTCGTGACACACTCCAGATGTTCAGGACATGTTATGTGGTGGTTTCATGTTATGCCTACACAAGCTGTGCACAGGCCTGTCAGCTTTTTAGTGTTTCACATCTGCAATAGCACCATTACACAAAGGCTATAGTTGTATTCTGTCGAGCCAATGTACAACAGGGTGTAGACACATGTACATCACTTCTACTGTGTGCTTTGCTTCATGTCTCTGGCCATCCACCATGGGCATGTGTACATGTGTGCAGTCCAATGGTTGTGATGGCCATCGTCTGTCACATGTCAGTCTTATCCCATATGACATACACCCATAGATGTCATATGCTCCAGTGAGGACAGGGTTATGCAGACAAAGGGTGGTATGTATGGGATGTGAGACTTGTTTCACGGGATAGTTGACCAGTGTTGCAGTCAGCCCACTGCATGTCATGGACATGTCCGATAGCACATGACAGTGTGTGACATTCATAGCAAAGGTATATTCCAAAAGGGTGTATCTTGTGGGCCGGCCATACTCCAGCTCCAACATATTAAGCGTGTGTGCACACATATGCTCTCTGTACAGTACTGTTCATATTCCCAACATGTGTAATGTTGATATGTAGTACATGTCCCTACAGTTGAACACACCTCCACCATTGTATTCACTGTTGTCCACACATCTGGCAATGACAGTTTTGAAGCTTTAGTGTAGGTGTTTCAAATAGTCTATAATTGTTTCACATAGGTAAACAGTGTGATGCTTTTCAGGTGTAACCAGTGTCCATTACCAGGACCACCATAAATTATGTGTACGTGTGTTATGGCAGATAGCATGCAATTAATATGTTCTGTGCAGTATCAAGCCTGGTAAATAATAACAATCTCACCTGACACAGGCTGTTGTCACTGCAAAATGCCAGAGGTACCTAAACAGGGGTGTCACAGCAGTAAGATTATCCACACCTGAGTGGTAGCTACAGGGTGCAATATCTATGTTAGCACATTAGCCAGTACAATACACTATCCTATGGAGTATGCACATCTGTGCATTCATAGAGTAGCAGACTATAGTATGTGGCATGTGTGCCTACATGCCTTGCATATGATGTTACATTACATATTGTACAGTAACACATGTAACTATTTGATATATGATTGTGTTTTATGTGCAGTAGTGACTTACCAGGCAATTCTAGGCTCAGTGGTTGAGAGACACCCACCTCCACAATAACAGCTAACGCTTGTGGATGGAGGCCTGTCAGTGTCCCCAGGTTGGCCAGTTGCTCCTCAGTAGGTATGAGTGGGTGCTGGGTGAGTGGTCCCCCTCCTGTTAGATCTTGTTCCCTGGCGATTGCATTAGCATGCTCTTTCGCCTGTCTTATCTGGTCAGTGCAGTGTCTGCGCACCTCCTGATAGGTACAATTGTGACCACCAACATATTTACCCTCCTGTAGAGTTCCTCCCACAGGGCATCCCAATGCTCTGCTTCCTGTGGTACATGGCTGAAGAGCACCATGTTGAGGAGGGATGGGGCAAGGACCTCATCCTCCAAGCGGCTGTATGATGGCAGGCAGGTACGGGGCATACCTGGAAGGCATAACGATGGAGACAGGTCACAGTAACACCCAGAGAAGTACAGCAGTACAGCTGAGCATACATGTGTATCACATTTATTAAGTTTACAAATATGTCTTTGTAGATCTACATGACACTAACACCACTGACATGTATAAGTCACACATATTTGACACCTACTGGTGATGTGATGTTATTGCCATATATGTGTGTGTCATGTGATGACATTGCTCATACACCATGTGGATGTTTTCTTGACGTGGGCAAATCTGTTTGCCTGTTGTGGTGTCCTTACCTATCAGCACATGCCTGTATGTGTTCACATTAATGCAATCAACCTTAATGATGTGTATATGCCACATATATAGTCATACATAGCCATTAGGGACATGACCTGTGAATCTGAAGACTTGCAAGCATGTATGTGTTTTGCCATATGCATCTACATGGCATTGTACAGCTGTGTAGCATCCTGCCATGTATTGCCTGTGTTGCGCATGTGTAAAATATGGGAAAATAGCTAGCCTGGTGGTATTCGCAGGGTTGGGTATCAACTATGGCATGTATCATCATAGTGATGTGGTAGGCTATATGCCCTGAGCCATTTATTAGCCTAGGCAGACAGGTTACCTAGCTGTAGGCAACGGGCAAGTAATATTCAGTGGCCATTTCAAGCAATGCCACAGAACAGATACACATGGTTACTGGTATGTTTGGCATGCAGTCATCACACCATGTCACAGAGAGGGGTGATGTGCAGCTCCGCTGGACAGGGATGCATAGTATGGCAAGACTATGTTAAGTGTATGGGACAGGGATCTGTCAAGCATGTTGTGATCCTTGTACTAGACAGGTGGATGTCCATGACGTATGTGTTTATTTGGGATCAGGATGTGTTAAGTGTAGCATGTCTAAAACCTGTGGGTTGGACATGGCTTGATTCAGGGTAGGCTGCATGCTACATAGTGCAGCTAGGGATTGTGAAGGCCAGTGTAGGCCATGTAAATATGGGCATTAACCCTTAAAGGATATATGTGATCTATTATGGGCCACATGGGAGTTGAGTATGGCTAAGCAGCTCTCTTTATTCCTGGATGGCACCCTGTCATAATTAGGGGTACCACATATGGCTACCTGCCTTTTGTGCTGATGTAGCTATCAAAGGGAAGTACTGTTCATCTGCATCTCATACACACAGTAGCCATTATGTTAACCACTGCCTAGGTGGTAGTTAAAGGGTACATGGTTTGTAACATAGGGGATGACAATGCAATACTTAGCTGTCTGACTGTGGCCATGCATCACACATCACACATCTGACACACTAAGGCCCTTCTGTATGTTGAACGCAGCACACAATGAGGTGACTATTGCTCCTAGTTCAAAGTCATTTGCAGACATCAATAGGCTGATGCCTTCTGTGTTAGTGTATGTGGTATAGATACCAAAGAAGGGACGTACCAGGAATGACCCCCGTATTACTGTAGCTGGCACTAGTTTGATGTGTGTGTATTCATCGGACACCCTCTGTAGTGTGGGGTCTGATAGCAGTCCAGTTGCCAAACACTCCTGTGACATAGGTGTATTAAAAGCTGTAACCTGTGTTCTGACAGATTGCCTTCCAGGCAATCTGCAAATATACAGAGCTGAGTATATTTATTTAAGATATAGAGTTTGTCAATTGTTCCTTAGATCTCTGTTGAAACCGTTGTCCGCTTGTTCTGACAGACTGATCTGCAAATATACAGAGCTGGGTATATTGTATTGGTTTTAGAGTTTGTACTGTTAGTTGTTGCTTAGATCTCTGTTGAAACTGTTTTGTGCCACCCACCCTCCCTATTGTTGGTTTGTAGTTTAAATTTAGTGGCTTTTGCAGTTGCCCGAGCCAATGTAGATTTGATCTGGGACACCCCCCCAGTCCCATCTCTTGACCACATTCTACCTAATAAACTCTTTTTGTACTTGCCTTTAGACCTTTTTAATTTAATTGCATTTTTTAAACTGTGTTTGGTCTTATATTGCTACATACTCAGGTGTGCTAGCTTGCACTGCATGTGAATTGTTTTTACTACTGTTTATGCTACTTTTCTGTAAAAAATCAATATAAATGTAAGCTTGTTCCCTACCTTTCCTGTAAGTAGTATTCCAAATACAGATTTGCTGTATCCAGGACTGTATGTAAGCTTCTGAGCCCCCCAAGCCTTTCTGTGTTGGAGGGAAGCCTTCTAGCTTATCAGTGGGAGTGGTAAGCACTAGGTAACCTGTCTACCACATAAGGAGTGGTTCTGGCCCAGAAATTGTAGTTATTGCCCTTTTGGGCAATCTCTTCCATCTCTCTCAATGTTCTGATTTGAAAGCCTGCATTTGCACTTGTTTCTGTCCTGGAACTCATCTAGTGCAGATACAGATTCTTAGTTTTAATACTTAATTTTGCTTATTCATGCTCAGCACTGGTTCAGAACTTGTAAGCACTAAATAAGCTACTAATTACTATAGCACTCAATCTTCCTCATTACCTAGAGGAAAACAGTTTTTGTACTTACTTTTCTCACTTGCTTAGAGAAAAACAGCTCTTGTACTCACTTTCCTCACTTATCTAAAGTAAAATAGTTTTGTATACAGGCATGTCCAAGGGTCAGCTCCCAGTGTTCTTTCCTGTCTATCTGATGAATCTGGCCATCTTGAGGCAATATAGTAATTGCCTCATGTACACAGACAACCCTCTCCTCCTAACACCCAACACTACAACCTGTGAGAGATGCACTTATCTAGCCAGACTGGAGGTAAAGCTCTCTCCAACCAAGACTGAACTTGACAGTCATGATGGGAAGGTAAACATTTGCACCACACCACACTCATCACATAGTCTCACTAAATCTACACCACCAAAATCAACACATAGTAATGCTGCGGTAGCGTTGTCACCTCACAGTAAGACATTGTCTTGTTCGATTCTCAGCTAAAGCGTCTTCTGTGTGGAGACATGCATGAATGGGCGTACCTTCATTGAAGGTTGTGCGCCAGGGCTGGCAACTCGACACTTAAAAATCTACTGCCAATCATTAGTGGACCAGAGTTCTGCTGTGGCGACCCCTAACCGGGAAAAGCTGAAAGATACAAGTAACACAAAAACATTTGCGGAGGCTCTCAGTAATAACCTGTCTAAACAACAGAGACCTCCAAAACAGAAACGCAAGCAACCTCCATCTCCCAACACAACCCAAATGACAAATAGCCCACAGACTCAGTGTGTCACTCAACCACAGCCAATAAGGCAAAACAATGTACACAACACACTAGTCATATGTGACTCTATAGTCAGGCACACTGATGTCCCACTCACCAGGCTAAACAAGGAGACGGTTACTGTCAGATGCCTGTCGGGTGCCAGAATCCGCAACATAACCCATGCACTCAGGTCACTCCACAAGTACAAATATAACTCTGTCATTGTCCATATTGGTGTGAATGACCTGAGACGTACCTTCCTGGACTACATGAAGAGACATGAAAGAGTTCTCCAATCTTGTAGCCCAGGCTGGTATGGCCCTAGCCGTGAGTAGCATTCTGCCATTGCCCCGAATGATACCACAGTACAAGGACAAAATGATTGACTTCAACAATTGGCTAAGCTTCTGGTGTCATTCTAAGGAGATCCAGTATCTGTCTGCTTGGGATGACATGGTCTACAGCCCACAATGCTCTGCCACAGATGGCCTGCACCTGTCGTCCCTGGGATTCCGGATACTGGCTAAGGCTCTTGCTGCCCTTTTTTAGGCGAGGTTCAAATAACAAAATCACCACCGTAACAGGAACAGGCAAGCAATAACTGAGGGCAATGCTACTCAATGCTAGAAGTCTCAATCTCAGCCACACTCCACACTCCTCCTCCACAACAATCTTAATATTATTTTTCACCAGCGCTTCCACACTTACATACACTCACTCCCTATCAAGCCACACTGGCCTTTTACCTCTTTCTCAGTACACTTACTAGAAAATGTAAACAAACTATTAACAGCAAATGTAGTCTCTCCCTTCTCTTGTAACATTTTGTCTACAGATATTGTAAGATGCTGCTATTCTCATGTAACCCTATATGAAGTATTGGGCTAGATACTTTCATATGTATTTTTTGCTTATTATTTACTTGTCCTACAGGTTACTGTATTGCTTCTTTTTTGTTTATTTTTACTTGTTATTCTTCTTGTCAAACATGGAGCTTTTCTCCCCGGGCATCCACTGAAAATGGACCTGGTCCAGTTGGATCTTTCCCGGTTAACAAATGTAAAATAAATAAATAATAAATAAAAATCTCAGAATGCACTCACTCGAGACACTCCTTAAAATGGAGAACATCGATATCTGTGCAGTGACTGAGACCTGGTTCAAGGCTCCAGAGAGCACCCCTGCACTACCAGGCTATAATTCATACCACACATTTCGGCCATGTAACCTGGACCGAAACACCAAAGGTGGAGGTGTATCCATATTCATTAAGGATAACCACACCTCCAGGCTGGTTGCTCAGCATAATGCATCCGAGGTTATCCAAGTGCAACTAACTTTGGGCAAAACTGCAATCAAAATTGTAGCTTGCTACAGATCTCCCACCATACCCCAGGATTCCCAATCCTCTTTTCTTGATGTACTGGAAGTTATTAAGGTTCAACCAAACACCCTAATAATGGGCAACTTCAACTACCCCATCATTAACTGGGAAAACTACTCACGTACCAACTCCTTAGCTCAACGCTTTCTGGAATTCATAAACTCCAATGCCCTGGATCAACTTATCCACACCCCCACCGGGGCAACAATATCCTACACCTATTCATTACCAACATGACTGACCAGTGTTCCACACCTGAAGTTAACTCCTCATTGGTCCGATCCGACCATAAGCTAATCACCCTTGATATCCACATCCCACCCCCACCCAGCATTAAGGAAATCATGGTAAAGAACTTCTCCAAAGCCAACTTCATGCTTCTTAAGACAGATGTGGTGAACTTCATGACACCCATGCAGATAGACAATACAGTTACAACTGCTGAATCCTACACAAATGCACTCTATAAGCACTTACACAAGTGCATGGATCGTACTAGCCCAAACAGAACCAAGACGCTATCCTCCAAAAAAGGAAGCCAGTCTGGTGGTCCTCTGCCATAAGCAAACTGTACAACAGAAGAAAGAAACTGTTGCAAAAGAGACTAGAATCCCATGAGTGCAGGAGCTCCCTGATCAGCCTCAGTAAGAAGCTGAGATCCCTTATAAGATCCTCCACAGCTAGCTACGAAAACAAAATTGCCACTAATTCTAAGGACAACCACAAAGCATTCTATAGCTATGTCAAGAATCTCGATCGCAACACCCAGATCTGCTCTGAGTTGCAGCACAAAGGCACAAAAATTACAGAACCAACTGATATTGCCAACATCCTGGCAGATAGATTCAGTGTTAACTTTACCCCCTTCACCTCCTAAAGGGCCTATATCTATACAGGGAGAATGCAGATTCCCTGTAATCACCACTACGCAGGTTAAAGCTGCACGCTCTAAAGCTGAAAACACAGCATCCATGGGACCAGACAACATCCCAGGCTGCGTTGTACACGAACTTCAGAATGAACTGGCTCCCTACTTAAGCACCATGCTCAATAATAGCCTTGCCTCAGGCTTTATGCCCACTGAATGGCACACAGCAACAGTTATCCCACTCTACAAAGGGGGAGCCACCACTGATCCTGGGAACTATCGGCCTATTAGCCTGATGAGCCTGGTCCGCAAGGCCATGAAACGTATCATCATGGAACTCATAAACAAAGACTTTGGTAACCACCAAACTCTGGATCCCACCCAGTTCGGGTTTGTGAAAGGCAGATCATGCCTCCTGAACCTGATCGACTTCTTTGGGGCAGTCACCAAAGCCGTAGATGAGGGTAAGGTGGTTCACACAGCCTATCTTGACCTCGCCGAGGCTTTCGACAACAACCCCCATTCTTGAATTATAGCTAAACTCACAAAACTAGGTATACATCCCTACATCAGAAGATGGGTTGCCAACTGGCTCACTGACAGAAGCCACACTGTAATAGTTGCAGACTCCAAATCTGACCTCAAAGCAGTGACAAGTGGAGTACCACAGGGTTATGTCTTGAGACCTCTCCTGTTTGGTATCTACTACAGGCTAACACAGAAAGCCTCTGGCTAACAAAGGTTGCAGATAACTGCAAACTAGGGGCCATAGTCAGGACCCCAGATGATGTGGACATCCTACAGAAGGGCCTCACTGAGACAAATGCCTGGTGTCAGAGCCATGGCCTCAAGCTCAATGCCAAAAAGTGCAGTGTCATCCCCTTTGGTAAAAACTATGTACCCATGAATTACCACATTGGCAGCAATCTACTTAACACAGAATGTGTGATAAGAGACCTTGGGACCCAGGTGGACAGTAGTCTCTCCTTTGATAGTCGCATCACCACAGTGTCGTACGACCTGGCAAGGTCATGATATGCAGTGTGAATCAACCCTACTGTCATCTACATCTGTACCGAGTACATCAATTACTTTGACCATGGTTCGTGGCCATACAGACCAGACTCAGCAGGGTAGTTGTGCACTATGTCTCATTATCAATGGTGTCTCCCCCTTTGTGGGGTGTGATAACTGTTCCTGTGCACCATTCAGTGTGTACACAGCCTGACATGGAACTATGAACATGATGAGTATGTGGATAGCTGAATGTTCTTACATTTGTGTAGGATACACCCTGGGATGTTGACAGGTCCCATAAAAGTTGTATATATGGCATTAGAGAGTGCAGCCTGTACCTGCATAATCATTAGTACAGGGGTCCTGTAGTGTACATGGATATATTAATAAGTGTACTTGTTGGGGAGTGGGGGGGAGAGTGGGTTTAGGTTCTCCAAGGCCCTTTCAGGATGGGTGTGTGCTATTTCTGTAGGTGCAGTACTTCCCATGCCAAAGTGCTTTGCAGCACGGCAGGTCATGTTGCTGCCATTACGATTATTTTATACAGCTATAGAATGCTCTATGCTTGGCCTCATAATATGTGGCAGATTGGTTTCATGTTAGCTTTGCATGGTTTCATATGGTGTATCTGCATCTTACTGAGGCTGAACAGGGATCACCTACACTCATGTGTGTTCGCTCTTGCAACAGTTACTACCTTCTGTAGTACAGTTTAAAGCATGGTACCACAAGTTTGCCTACTTGTTTGTGTTGGGTTGACTCCTGGTTCTGTTTCAGTGGCAAAATCATTGCACATATGTGACTGCTTAGGTTTCATTTGTGTAGTATTCAGCATTTGCACATGCATTGTCCATCTGCATGGGTGCCATGGCACTCACCGCTCTGCTCTTAGGGAACAAAACATTGGCATTGGAGACTAACCATGTGTAGCATACTGTTAGCCCTGTTTGTGTGACTACTGTGATCCAGGTCAGTGGGGTCGATGGAATCCAACATGCATTGAGCGCAGGTGTTGGTACATGAGGAGTCTTCACAGTTCTTAGTGGAATAGCTGAGAGTAGCCAATAGTATGATTCTGTCTCAGACCTATTCTTCCCCATTACAGCACATTATGGCAGTTGGGAAGTCCGCGGCCTGGTGGGTGATGTGCCTCAAGGTGCTTTTTGAATTCCACTGTGGCACAAAGGTAGTTGCTCAGCATAATGCATCTGATGTTATGCAAGTGCAATTAGAGTGGGGGTGTACATATCCTTCAGGAATATGGACACACCTGCGGCCCATGTGTTCCAATAAAGGATAATGGGCAAAAGGTGAGGTATGTGTTATTACATGGTCATGCAGGTGTGCTATCCAGAGCATTGAAACATGTCTCAGCCACTGCACAGACATGTTCTCCATGTTAGGGATTGACATAAGTGTGTCTGTATAGTGTTTCTGACATATATCCTTGTGTAGCGAGACCCGCAATATATCATTGTGTAGCAAGACCCGCAGTGTATTGCTTGGCTGTCCCTGTAACAGCAGTGGACCCTCACCTGAACCATGCATGATGAAGGCACTATAGGGGAAGCATGAGACCTAGGCTGTATCCAGATTCCCAGGGTTGACAGGTGCAGGCCATGTCTGGCAAAGCATCATGGTCTGTCAACCATATTATCCCAAGACGACAGATACTGGATACCCTGCGACATGCACCACTACACTATACACAATTATGGAATACAATCCATTTTTCCCTGTACTGCAGTATCATTCTGGCCAGTGGCAGAATGCTACCCAGGCTTTGGGACATACCTGCATGGCCTACAAGACCTGACAGTTCCTACATGTGTTTGCAAGCTGTCCAGGCTACTGCATCACAGGTCCTGCACAACAACATGGAATATGCCAGAGCCATGTGTATATATCAATAGGTGGTCTGAGTGTATGAGTATGTGGATAATCATGTCAGACAGGCAGCTGACACTATGTATGCCCTCGTATAGGTCAGTGTGTAAAATAGTGCTAGGGTTTGCACTCACAAATGAGTACTGTTGGGCATGTTTCCGGTCACGTGTTCAGAGGTGTGACACAATTATGCATACTATGTCATACAGTTTGTGTATATCAGTGTTTGTCTCTTCCTGTTTGGGGGGGTCACTTGTTCAGACAGATACATAGATGCATCTGTGAATGTGTGTGATTACCGTTAGTGTGTGTGGGTGTCCTTACTGTGTTCGGGTAAGGGTATGTGTTGGTTGTTTTGATGAGCTGCATGTGTTAACCTACACTTCATGACTGTCCAGTCTAGTCATGGCTGTAAACTGGGCTGCCATCCAGCTTACCCCTGTAGCTGTATCCCAGACAATGTGTGGGGCATGGTGTTAGGTGGGTCTGGCAGTGTACATGGCATAGAGATTACATTCCCCCAGGTTGGCTACATACACAAAGCTCACATTAGGAGACACCAGTAGCTAACTAGTGGACATGCCTGTATGAGCAGTCAGTACTACAAGTGCCAAGTATTGTCTTTAGTTTATGTATTGCCTATGAAGATGTTATAGGCAGTGATGTTCACATGTAATTATTTGTGTTATGGACATGACAGCACTGGCTATTGCGGAAACAGTGCAGCTACCCTTGGCAGCGAACCTCCTCTGAGGAGCACATCACATCCTGTTTGTTGATTACAGATGATGCATGTATCTATAGGTCTGTTTCCTTCACTGGATATATACTCACATATCCACCAGGACCTTGAGCTCTGTTGGGCACAGACACCCACTCCCCAAACAGACTCATGTATCAATAGGCTCTGATGCCACTATCAACATGATCAGGATATAATCAGATAATGTGAGCCATCACCTATGATGCAGCTATTACACATGGGCAGCTGTCTCCTACATCTTACACTCCTACTGCAGATGTTACACTGGAGTTAAAGATGATGTGCAACCTATTTCATTACCAGTGCTGTGCAGTACCCCACATACAGTATGTGCAGGCGGCTGTTAGGTTGGCTTACACAAACTTGGTAGTTCAACCAGTGTGTCTGTACTCTCAATATCCACTTTATGTAGGTGTGCACATAGTCATTTGGTCCAGCCCTATAACTAGGGTCACTACACATTTGCATAGCATGTACACATGCAGAGATGTTATTGCCTGCAAACAATAGTAGCGAGGTGGATATTACATGTGTTATGTGCATGGATAGTTACCTGGATCTTCCAGTTATCTTTGCTATCATGCTGCTAACCTGTCAGATAAATACTAATGCTATGCATCCTGTCGTTGAGTATTGTAATTGCCAGTAGATATAACTACTGTTTTCAGAGCATATCAGAACTGCTATGTAGAATAGAATACAGATCTGCCTAGACACCTGTACATTACACAGTTATTGGCACAATATCCCACAATGCATGCCATATTTGCACTGTAAGGCCACCTCTCACATGTTCATCTTACTTATACATCCATACATATGTCCACTGTTACAATATAACAACATATACTATCCCGTTATAGCACATACTTGTTGGACCACTCCTGACACTGACAGTGGCTGAAAGCAAAATGGTGGGTTCCAAGCCCATAGCATCCCTTGTGGTGTATATGGAGTGTGCCATGTGACCTACAGCAGTACACACATATAATACTACAAGCATTCCTACTGCTCAACAATACATTGCTACAAGTTAGCTATTTCCACTATATGCATTAATTTCACTGTAATTCTTACAGTACAGATACTACATATGCCAACATACTACATGTTATACATACCATCTTATTAATCGAACGCATTGTTAAGTAGTACACGTCTTGTTTTCGTTTCTTATTTCCGTTTCTTTTTCTGTCCTACAGGTAGATACAGATGGTTTGAATGTGTGACAAGGCACCCATTTATAGTTACAGATCAGTAACATGTGCTATCCTGATGGCCAATTGGTGTCCCTAAGTAGCTAATTGCATGCACATCAGCTGCGCTGCTACTGCCTTAGCCAATACCATGGCTACAGTGGAGTATAATTGAG
The DNA here is from genome assembly GCF_019279795.1 of Protopterus annectens. Lineage (NCBI taxonomy): Eukaryota > Metazoa > Chordata > Ceratodontiformes > Protopteridae > Protopterus > Protopterus annectens. The sequence goes on from NC_056733.1 coordinate 1,273,814,920, forward strand.
TACTCCACTTGGGCATTGTCCGTTTCCCTTACTTGTGATGAAAACAGCATGGAGGTCTTTTTGGAATCCATTGCAACAGCTGTATTGAGACGAACAGTAATATACTGTGTGAAATGTCTGGAGGAGTTGGTCTAAATGTGAGTACTGCTGTTATATTTCTGAACATTGCTACTTGTGCAGGGTTTGTCTGTACCTAATACTTCTGCATATGTGTCAGTCTGGCCAGGTTGTTTGACCAGCTCCAGGCTGCATAGCTATGCATATAATGTTAGAGGGTTTACAGTATGCTTACCAGACATATTTAGTTACTGTGTATCATACTGTGCTTATAATCAGTATTCGGTAAAACTTCCTGGTGTACGGACCTTTCAACCCTGTGAAACGGGATTAGTTCATACAAACCCTGTTACACCAGCAGCTGCTCAACTGTATAATGGCATCTATTTCACATAGGGCCATGTTAGTGTGTCTGTGTCCAGGTATGTTAAGGTTTCAGCAGATGTTGTATAGTAGTTGCATAATTGGTTATGGTATGACAGTATGTATTGATGTAATTATTTCGGTTGTGGGGTAGATGTTGGTGAGTGTACATAGCACATGCAGGTGTGTAGGAACCCCTTTTATGCAATGTCTATATGTGTGTGGGTGTTTTTTTCCTATGTGAACACCTATCCCTTAGTGGACTAATACTATGGTAATTGCAGGCTGATTCATTAAGGCACTATTAAATGCTTCCTGTATAGCATGCAGGTACTGTTAGTCCTTGAATCCTTTTGGCAATACATCGGAATGTAATAAAGATTTGCAAAATGAAAGCTGTCTGTGTAATTCTGACTTGGATATTTGCAGTCAATGCAGTCGTGTTGGTGACTGTGTCCATAGAACATATTTGTAAAAGTGTATTGGCATATACTCTTCATATGATATGTTCATATTGTTTGGGGGGGGTGGAATGGGTGATTAAGCATGTCAGATTTCAGCAGTCACCCAAATTTGTACCCAGAAAAAAGCGTCAATGCTCTATTTTGAAAAAATCTGTCACCAGTAATGATACTTCAGCTGAGAATTCTTCCTCTGTTGTTGAGTCAGATATGCAGTGCACCACAGATTCTCCCACAGCTAAAAGGAATAATAACATCCCTTTGACATACAAAAAAGAGGGGAGGGAGAAAACACAAACGGGGTACACGATATGGGAGGTCTACTACGCATGTTTGCCCAGAAATAAATAATACAAATGTTTTAAACATTTCTTCTTTTACTCTATCACCTACGCATATTAATGTACTCAGTAAAGGGTTAACCTTCATTCCTGGTTTTTATGTTCCTGAAGATGATTTTGCTAATGATATTATATCATTTTGTAGACTTCTAAATTTACGTTTATTTTTTCAGGACAAAGATTCTACTGATGTTCAGGATGAATTTCACTATCATAAATCCACTTTTCAACCCCCCATGAATCCTAATGTCATGTTGTTTCAGAAAAGTGTTCTTAAGGATATCCATTTTCACTCTAGAGAAGATCATATTGGTCCAGATAATCTCTCAAAGATACATTCTGATTGTATTAAAGAACTTGCCTCAAACCACGAGTTGATTATTTTGATGGCAGATAAAGGTGGAGCAGTAGTGGTTCAAGATTGGGTAAAATATAACATGGAAGCCTTGCGGCAACTTTCTAATGCTTGTTATTACACTTGTTTACCTTTTGACCCTACGCCCACCTTTAAAAAACAGACAGATGATTTTTTGTCTCTGGCTGAAGAACAGGGGATTATTTCTAACAAAACACTACACCATTTGACTGCCCATGATCCTGTTCCACAATATATTTATTTTCTGCCAAAGATACAGAAAAATTTACAAAACCCACCAGGTAGATCAATAGTTTCGGGCTGTGGCTCTTTGAGCCATTATCACAGTTTCTGACTAAATATTTGAAACCTTTGCTGAAGATGATACGTTCTAGAATTCAGGACACCACTGAATTCTTGCAAATTATTTGAGTCCCAGCTTGAACGGGGTTGTTTATTATGTAGCTTAGATGTTACAAGTTTGTATACCATGGACATATGGAGGCATTACCTTGATGATTGCTGGTTGGTATGGAGGTCGGATTCTGAATATATTCAGGAATTTGTAAATTATCTTAATGATAATAAATGGGGAATTCACTTTACAGTTAATTACAATTCTGACCGGATAACTTTTTTGGATGTATTGATAACCAAACAATCTGACAATACTCTTAGATCTGAAGTCTACTGTAAGTATCCCCAGTATAATTCGTTCCTCCATGCCACCAGCTATCATCCGTCACATATTTGTAAGAACATCCCCAAATCTCAATATATGAGAATTAAACGTATATGTTCAGATGACAGCTTTTACCAAATATTTAGGGATGACTTAACCACCCGGTTCCTACAAAGAGGTTATAATTTGGGACAAGTGTTACATGCCAGAAACACGGTTGATTTGATACAGCATGAGCCTTTACTTGAATATCAATCTAGAGTTACTAACACTAATCAAGTGACATCTTTAGTTACAACTTCTGGTCGTAATACAGCCAGATTGGTAAACAGTGTACAACAAAATTGGAACATTCTTTTGGCAGATGACAAGTTGAATACTATGTTACAGGATAGATGTTTATTTTCATATAGGAAGGGCAGGAATTTGGGATCCATCTTTACCCATTATAAGAGGGGACATTGTCCATTACGCCCGATGATACAATCTACCCTTTTAGGGGACCACCTAAAGGGATGTTTCCCATGTGGTCATTGTATATACTGTTCCAGCATTAATAAAAAAAACTAGTTTCAGCAGTAGTAATACAGGTGTGGTCTATACTATTTCTTGTTTTGGTAACTGCAAAACCAACTGGGTGATTTATTTGGCAACATGTAGCTGCTCAGCTTTTTATGTAAGGCAAACTTCCAGGGCAGTAAAATTTCAGATAGCAGAACATTTGTGAGTTATCAGACATAAACACCTTACCAATGCCCTATATAAACACACAGTTAAACACCTCAAGGCCAGATTTGTTTTTACAATTATAGATAAGATCAAAGGTAACAGATCTGAAACTGCAGGCTGACATGATGTTTTAAACCGAACAGAGAAAAAATGGATTATTAAGTTAGGAGGTCTATTTTCTCCAGGTTTGAATGAGCACCTTTAAGAATTTCAGGTGATTGACATGAGGCTTGATTGCCACATATTTAAATAGAGGGAATTGTTCTTTTATGTGCTATGCTACACCGAAGAAGGCACAATAATTACAACCAAAACCAGTCTGGATTTGAATATTCACACTTTGGAATGTGCTTTTTAGCAAAAAAACATAAATAAATTATAAGATTTTCCACACCACGGTCTACTGGTCATTGCCTTTGTTAAATATGAATTTTGGGACCTGGCGCCTGCCTTATTTGCAGGGGCTTTTTGCTTTCTAAAATATAAAACCCATTCAAAATGTCATTGCAGCATGGTGTTATAAGTGATCCTAACTTATGTCCTTTCAAAAGCCAGAAACAGTAAAAAAAGTTATAAATGAATATATTCGCTTGACTAGTGTATTTTGGGACATACATCCCATTTTATGCCATCTAAAAGACATTCCCCCGGATTCTGCAAGCCTTGCATGGCATGCAAGATTAGTGCAGGAACTCTAGCAGGCAATATGTCTGCCGTGCGATCCAGGAATAGCCTGCAGGGGCGTGAACGAGCGCTCCTGCACTAGTCCTGCACAGACTAAGCTCCTACATGCAAACCACCCCATTTGCAGGAGAAATCCATGCAAATGAGGTGAATTTGCGATTCAGGAAGCTTGAAACCGGCCATGCAGGACTAGTGTAATCTATAGAAATGTACTCGGTTAGTAACCAAGTACATTTCTGCAAAATCCAAAACGGAGCCATTACAGCTCAAAATAAAGGCTGCATATCAGCCAAGTATAAGGCCATTGGCATTACAAACAGCTTAAAAAATAAAAAAATCAACTTTTTTTTTTTAGCCGATCTCGGCTGTTTAAGCATAGGGCAGTGGCATGCAAATGGGATTGGGAGGAAATAAGAAAATAAATCTAAAAATAAGCATTGTAACTAAAATCAGTATTCTGCCATTAAAGTCAATGGCAGGCAGAGGTCAACATGGCCAGTGAATAGTGGTTGCTAAGAGGGTGAGGCTCAGTGTGAGACATGTAACTATGCATTAGCAGGCAATCCTATGCAAATGAGGGGAATGATAGTGACTCCCAGTTTTCCCCAACATGTTAGTCAGGTCCCAACATTGTAAGAGCAGGAATAGCTTGGTGCAAGCCTAGGAGTTAGCTGACATCATGGGGAGTGTGTCAGACATACTGTAAGCGGATTGGAGCTCTGTGGCTTAGGTTTGCTCCTAGCTAAGCACAGCTAAGCAAGAGTGTGTGTCTAAGGCTGCCTAGCACTCTTTACATTGCCTAAGCGGGTGTGTGCACTGCCCACTGGGTTTTAAAGGAAAAGAAGTTAAACCAGGAAATAGCAGCTCTGTGCACATTTGAGCACTCTGATTGTGCGGCACACCCACAGGCTTAAACAGGAAGGTAATGGGAAGAGAAAACAGCAGTAGGAAGGTAATCTAGGAGAACTAGCATAGCTGGCAGGTGAAATGTATCAGAGTCAGCCAATTACACAGGCAGCAGACCAGCCCAGCCCAAAACACTACTATAAACTATGCAAACATTTTCCCCTCTGGTTTTTCCCACACTCTACACCACCGGTGTATACAAGCGGGGAACTTTTAACAAACAAAACAACAAAATGATAGGGGCTGCAATAGCTATCATACAACAACTTGTGGAAGAGGCTGACAGTGGTGAGGATGAGAATGCTGTCTACCAACCAACAGTGAGGAGACGGAGAACAATGTACAGACCCAGGGTAACCTACCAGGGCCTACATGAGCTGCAGACAGTGGAGCACTATAGGGTTGACAGGGACTTTCTACAGCAAATTGTTGAGCAGTGCCGGCCACACCTCACACACATAACTAACAGAGGGGAACCAATCCCAGTGGATACCAAGGTATGTGTAGGCCTAAGAATACTAGCTACAGGTACCTTCCAAAGGCCAACTGGTGATATGATGGGGATCTCACAGGCATCAGTATCCAGGGTACTTCACCAGTTCCTGGATGCCATGTCAGCACATGTCGGTGAGCACGTATATTTCCCCAACACCCGTGAGGCATTGGCCAGCAATATCAACTGTTCCACTAAATAGCAGAATATCCCAAGGTAGTGGGTGCTATAGACTGCATGCACAAAGCGCCACCTGGTGAGTGGGTATGGTCTACTTCAACTGCAAGGGCTTCCCCTCCATCAACTGCCAGGTCATGTGCGATGCCAAGGGCATAATAATGAATGTGTGTGCTGGCTGCCCTGGAAGTTATCATGATTCCCATATCTGGCATCTGACACAGCTGTACCAGAGATTTGTCAATGGGGACATCCCTCACAGTCACCTAGTGGGAGATGCTGAATACGCACTTCAGCCATGGCTGATGACACCCATCAGAAATGCACACACACCCGAACAAGAACTCCATAATGAGGCACACGCACAGACCAGAATTATAGTAGAACATGTGTTTGGGATGCTCAAGTCATTGTTCCAGTGCCTGGAAACATCCAGTGGAGCCTTGCAGTACTCTCAAGTTACATATACCCAAATTGTCATCATATGTGCCATGCTATGTAATATGATCCTGTGGAAACAGCTGCAGCAGGAACAGCACAGGACAGGGCTACACAGCCCCCCACCACTGCCAAAGCCTGCACAGGCACAGAGTGACTTGGAGGAGGAACAACCTGAGCCTGCCCCAGTAGGCAGAAGGAGGCATGCCCAGTATGCCCTGGCCTTCACAAAGAGGCAACGCATAGCACATACACTGACACAGGAGGGACCCAGGGAATAACACCTCTCTCTGACTCTCACATACAGTAAAAGGGATGCCAAACATGACAGTACCTGTGCACAACCATGTGTAGGGAGTGTACTATGTGCATCTGACATAGGCAGCCCTGCAGCACCACCCTCAATACAGGAACATTCACAAGGTGAGTGACTCACACATGCCAGTCAGGGGGGTTCACACACCCAACAACAGTCACAGCCAGCAGGACAGGTGTAGACAAACACAAACAAAGGCTGTGCTATTGCCTCTGAATGATGCCTATGGGTAACCTCACCCCCCAGGCCTACACAGACAGACTACAGTAGGTCAGGCAGTGGACGTAAGTTCTGAAGGGTAGGAAGTCAGAAACTAATATGTAGGTCAATCAAAGCTAAGATCTGTAGTACACTGATATACATCTAGTCAGCATTATAGGTTAGAATACAGAATGAAATGGAGTATCTGACATACCAGTACAGTCATAGCAAATGTGTACAAGTGTCAGGTGGGCCCCCATCCTATGTAGTAATGTAATAACAGTCAGGTGTGCCCCCCCCCAATCCTGTGTAGAAATGTAGAAATAATCAGGTGTGCCCCCCAGCCAATGCAGAAATGTAGTAACAGTCAGGTGTGCCCCCCCAATCCTGTGTAGAAATGTAGAAATAGTCAAGTGGGCCCTCCAATCCTGTGTAGATATGTAGAAATAGTCAGGTGTGCCACTGTCATATTGATGGGTGCACATGTATGGGATCCTCTGCCAGTACTGCACCAGGGTGTTGAACTGGATACACAAACCCAGCACCAAGTGTCTGCAGCTCCCCCTCCAGAATGGCATAACTTACCATGAATACATAGGTGTCTGCCCACAATACCGGACACAGCTGTAGTCACCCTTGTCCCCCAGGACATCACTGTAAGCAAGAATGTCCACCTGACGGTACATGAGGACAGAAACATAATTTTGTATAAAAGTACACATCTGAATATCTCTGCTAACAGCAGTACCATGCAGCTAAAGCAGCACAGACACAATCACTTATAGTACACACTATCCCCTGTACAGTTTGTCCCCTTATTGCCAAATGATCTAATCCCAGACTTGGCAAGTATGTGTGTGTGTGTCTCTGTGTAGAGAGCAATGCATTTTAGGCTAGTCACATACACCACAATCAAATGCCCTACTTTGGCAATCCTGCTGATGTCATTCACTGTGAAATACACCATTGGGGAAAGAGCACTCCAGCAATTCCCGTGGTGTGTCCTATAATAGCATCATTCTGTAGTGTGATATAGAACTCTGGCCGGGGATATATTCCCACACATGGCAGTTGTGGGTGTTTTGTGTGTGTTTCAATGTCTGTGTAGGGAGCAATGCATTTTAGGCTAGTCACACTCAGTACAATTCAAATGTCCTACTTTGGCAATCCTGCTGATGTCATTCACTGTGAAATACTCCTTTGGGAAATGCATATTCCAGTAATCTCCATGGTGCGTCCTGTAACTGCATAGTGCTGTAGTGTAATATGCTAGTTAGGTAGGAGTTCCAATCTCAGACATGGCAGGTGCGTGTGTGTGTGTGTGTGTGTGTGTGTGTGTGTGTGTGTGTGTGTGTGTGTGTGTGTGTTTGGAAGTCACATCCTGTGGTGAGGTGGATGTGATTGTGTATCAACTGGACTCAAGGTGGAGTGGGTTTTGGATATTTCTTATATGGTGGCCCTAGTGTATATCACAATGTCCACCGATGTGAAATAGCCGAGAGGCTGGGGTGCAAATCCATACCCCTACATCTGACATCAGGATCAGGCAAACAAAGTTAGCAACCCTAGTATCACCCAGAGAACACTCTCAACCCATGTGTCATACACACACACACACACACACACACACACACACACACACACACACTTGCCTAGGCAACAGCCGCTATGTTGGTAGTACCCTGCATATTTCCCACTGATAGTAACCATGGTGTGATTGCATTGGGCTACAGAGGGCATGGCACCCTGCCCATCTGTTCAATAGGCATGTACATGCTGACAGTGCACCTTCCCCTTGTTCCCCACTGGACACCTGCAACACCTGTGGTGCCATCAAATGTGACCCACAAAGGACATACCATGCCTGAAAACAGGCCCTGTATGGACAGATGCCAATCGTAGACGGGCATACAAACCACCTGTTAACATGTACGCCCTGGGGTGTGACCTGTTGTTATATAGCCTACTGATGGACCCCGCCTCCCCACATACACTCACTGCACTTTAGTATCCCTGTCGATGTCCTCGATCTTAAGACATTCTTACTATCTGTACATGTGTAATCTCTGTGGCGCGTCTTGTAATTGCGTAGTACTATAATGATGACATGCACATAGGCAGGGATTGACATCTGAACACTGGCAACTGTGTGTGTGTGTGTGTGTGTGTGTGTGTGTGTGTGTGTGTGTGTGTGTGTGTGTGTGTGTGTGTGTGTGTGTGTGTGTTACTGTGTCTGGACTCCCTGAGTGTGTGGTTGTGTCTGTTTTTGCATGTTGTCATGGCAGTGGGTATTACTGCTTCCCAATGTGATGCCACTATTTCCACCAGCCTTTACCGTTGTTATCCAGCATACCACACTTTTACCCACTCAGCGCTCCAGGTAGCTATACGTGTGATGTCACCCACTATGGATGCGACTGCTCTGAACGCAGTAGCTTACTACACAGCTATCATGCACTTGGATCATTAGAACAGTAAACATAATTAAAACATGGGAGAATATAACTGTGTTGTGGAAGCTACAAAGTGCATGCAGGTATTGTCATACTGACCTGTGAGTAGTCAACATGTACATATGGGACTCCCACATACACCGACATCCCCCAGCAGAACGTCAGGATCAACATGCTGTTAGTGTTGTTATACATGATACATGCTGTCAAACGTACAAAATGCATTCCAAAACTGAAATGCATGTTATGTCTGCTGCCTGCCAACACTACTCAACAATATTATCCTACAATTGTCTACCTAGTATGTTCACCCTGTGCATCAGAACATATGAACATGTCCCTGCACCGATGGTGTGGATGACAGGGATGCAGCACAGGCATCATCATATGCACAGGGTGATAATGTTTGCCAGAGGCCTAGGCTGTGCCATTGGATGACATTATGCATGTGTGTTAGGGCCTGTGATATCATTAGGCATTCGTGGATGTTATGCTTGGGTGTGTTGAGGTGCCTTGCATTTGTTTCCAGTGTGTGTGTGTATGCATGCACACAGGTCTGGCAGGAGGCTGGCCTACACAGGGGTAATATTGACAGCTGCAGACTGTACAAGTCAGGTGTCACAGTTCACTGTGTCCAGCCACGGCCATGTGACCTGCGCCTGACAGGGTTTTCATGGGCAATACCAGGCATAGGTCCAGATTGGGTACTGTCTGATGACACATGTCCACTGGAATCATGTCCCTCTTGGGACCATCCAGGAGCATGTGCACGTGGCCTGCTGCATCCTGGTGTGGAGTGCACAGCACTGGCAGCACTGCTGCTGCTACCACCACCACTATGGGAGGGGGCATGTGCAGTAGCATGTTCACGTAGACCTTCAACAGGTAATGTAGCTAGCCTATGTCCATGTGCTCAATGCCTCGCTCCCACCAGATTTTCAAAAACAGACATTCCATGCTTGAGCAGTGACATCCCATGGTCAAGGCCTCACACAATGTCACCCATACGTTTATCCATAACATCTGCATGATGTTGATGAGCATTTGCAAATGCCTGGATGTTGTTGGTTAATGCATGGACAGCAGCCCTCTGAAGCCTCAGACTGTCTCTGTTGTGCCATTCAGCACATGCCTGTGCCTCCGTTACAGCCCAAAACATGCCTCTGGTGAAATCAGCTGATGTGCTAGTCCTGCAGGGGCATGTTGGCCAGTGGTCCTCCTACGAGCAGCACTGGGCATATGACTGTGTGGGACATCACCTGTCTGTTGACTGGGAGCATGGTGTGCAGGCACACCTTCAATAGTCACCACACTTCCCTGTTCCATGCTAAAACCCACCAACTGTCCTTCCTCTATGGCCGGTGGTGATGGGGTATGGGCAGGCAGGGGAACTCTGTGCAAGGATGAGGGGGAGACTGGTGAAATGGCAACCAATGGCACAGATTCAGCCACTGACAACCTTGCCTGTGCCTCAATCATACTATCATCACAGCTAGAGTCTGTGGTGATACTAACATCAGGTGGACCGCAGGAGGGCAACGCACCTACATCAACACCTGTGAGAGGAAGACAAGAACTGTACATTACAGGTTATACCAGACACACGTAGACAAACACACACACACACACACACACACACACACACACACACACACACACACACACACACACACACACACGCACACACACACACACGCACACACACACACACACACACGCTACATGCATGTGATAAGGCAGATGGCATTCAGCATAGACAATTATAGTTTCAGCTTAAGCAATTATAGTGGTAATCATACATCCCTGAGTTGCACACAACAGCATGCATGTGGTATAGCAGACGGCATGCACCTTACATAATTATAGTGGTGGTTAGCATACATACCTGTATTGCACCCTTTTTGTTAGTAGCTTATGCCCCATACCTGCAACACAATGCATGCACTTTGCACCATTGCACTGCACTGCACTGCCATGGTGTGTGCAACATACACCACGTGTTAATGGACCATCACCGACCTTTGTACATCTGCCACTGATGCTTTGTGTTGGCCACCACCGCTGTGTGTGAGGACATGAACAGTAGGGTATGTCAACTTCATACTATGTTTGCCTGAGCCCTAGCTTGCATATCTCCCCCAAAGCAGTACATGTCTGTTCAACATTATTCCATGTACCCCTGAGCTGAGTGTAGACATTGTGCATGTGGCTGTACACACATGTTTGACATGGCTTTCCCTACTTTGCAATGGTGCCACAGACCAGCACAGGTGTACAGTACACCAGCCTGCTGTGTGGCATATGACATTGCCAATCACATGTAGTATGACATGTCTTCTGCTGACAAATTGAATGACATATATACATGTGTAACACAATGGTGTCCTTTCCAATCTACAGTACGGTAATGGTGTCCCAATGCAGGTACATTTTATACTAACATGGGCCTTCAGCTGATGCAACGTTGTCTATACCCTATATATACACACACACATATATATATATATATATATATATATATATATATATATATATATATATATATATATATGCAGGGAATACTGCACATTGAGCTGATGTGCATAGCTATTGCAGGGCATCATGTGATTTACAATTGCTATACAGTGTGAGGTACTGGCATGGTTCATAGTCATGACTATGTTCACATACATTACATATCTAATGTGGAATGTGACCCATGTCACCACGGTGTATACACAATAAACCCTAATGTTGAATGTATGACACAGGTCACAGTAGGGTATAAGGATGACACCCCTGCACATCTGCAACCATATTACTGATATCTGCCAACTATGCCCACACATGGCTAATGTACAAGTTCTCTATGTCCCACATGCCATCTGTGTACCTCACACATATGAGAAGCAGGCATGACAGTGATGTCTGACACCAGCAAGGTGAATCTACTGTATCTACTGTGTGGATATATGTGTATGTTGTGCAACACATGTATGCATTTGGATACTGTATAGATGTATGCTTCCATGTCGTGACACACTCCAGATGTTCAGGACATGTTATGTGGTGGTTTCATGTTATGCCTACATAAGCTGTGCACAGGCCTGTCAGCTGTTTAGTGTTTCACATCTGCAATAGCACCATTACACAAAGGCTATAGTTGTATTGTGTTGAGCCAATGTACAACAGGGTGTAGACACATGTACATCACTTCTACTATGTGCTTTGCTTCATGTCTCTGGCCATCATCCATGGCCATGTGTACATGTGTGCAGTCCAATGGTTGTGATGGCCATCATCTTTCACATGTCAGTGTTATCCCATATGACATACATCCATAGATGTCATATGCTCCAGTGAGGATAGGGTTATGCAGACAAAGAGTGGTATGTATGGGATGTGAGACTTGTTTCACGGGATAGTTGACCAGTGTTGCAGTCAACCCACTGCATGTCATGGACGTGTCCAATAGCACATGACAGTGTGTGACATTCATAGCAAGGGTATACTCCACAAGGGTGTACCTGTGGGCCGGCCATACTCCAGCTCCAACATATTAAGCGTGTGTGCACACATATGCTCTCTGTACAGTACTGTTCGTATTCCCAACATGTGTAATGCTGATATGTAGTACCTGTCCCTACAGTGGAACACACCTCCACCATTGTATTCACTGTTGTCCACACATCTGGCAATGACAGTTTTGAAGGTTTAGTGTAGGTGTTTCAAATAGTCTATAATTTTTTCACATAGGTAAGCAGTGTGATGCTTTGCAGGTGTAACCAGTGTCCATTACCAGGACCACCATAAATTATTTGTACATGTGTTATGGCAGATAGCATGCAATTAATATGTTCTGTGCAGTATCAAGCCTGGTAAATAATAACAATCTCACCTGACACAGGCTGCTGTCACTGCAAAATGCCAGAGATACCTAAACAGGGGTGTCACAGCAGTAAGATTATCCACACCTGAGTGGTAGCTACAGGGGTGCAATATCTATGTTAGCACATAAGCCAGTACAATACACTATCCTATGGAGTATGCACATCTGTGCATACATAGAGTAGCAGACTATAGTATGTGGCATGTGTACATACATGCCTTGCATATGATATTACATTACATATTGTACAGTAACACGTGTAACTGTTTGATATATGGTTGTGTTTTATGTGCAGTAGTGACTTACCGGGCAACTCTAGGCTCGGTGGTTGAGAGACACCCACCTCCATAATAACAGATAATGCTTGTGGATGGAGGACTGCAGGTGTCCCCAGGTTGGCCAGTTGCTCCTCAGTAGGTGTGAGTGGGTGCTGGGTGAGTGCCCCCCCCCCCACCTGTTAGACCTTGTTCCCTGGTGATTGCATTAGCACGCTGTTTTGCCCATCTTATCTGGTCAGTGCAGTGTCGGCGCACCTGCTGATAGGTACGATTGTGACCACCAACTTCATGTACTCTCCTACAGAGTTCCACCCACAAGGCATCCCAATGCTGTGCTTCCTGTGGTACATGGCTGAAGAGCACCGTGTAGTTGTCGCGGAGATATGGGGCGAGGACCTCATCCTCCAAGTGGCTGTATGGTGGCAGGGAGGTACGGGGCATATCTGGAAGACATAATGATGGAGACAGGTCACAGTAACTCTCAGAGAAGTACAGCAGTACAGCAGAGCATACATGTGTATCACATTTATTAAGTTTACAAATATGTCTTTGTAGATCTACATGACACTAACACCACTGACATGTATACGTCACACACATTTGACACCTACTGGTGATGTGATGTTATAACCATATATGTGTGTGTCAGGTGATGACATTGCTCATACACCATGTGGATGTTGTCTTGACGTGGGCAAATCTGTTTGCCTGTTGTGGTGTCCTTACCTATCAGCACATGCCTGGATGTGTTCACATTAATGCAATCAACCTTAATGCTGTGTATATGCCACATATATATTCATACATAGCCATTAGGGACATGACCTGTGATCCTGCAGACTTGCAAGCATGTATGTGTTTTGCCATGTACATCTACATGGCACTGTACAGCTGTGTAGCATCCTGCCATGTATTGCCTGTGTTCCACATGTGTAACATATGGGACAATAGCTAGCCTGATGGTATTTTCAGGTTTGGGTATCAACTATGGCATATATCGTCATAGTGATGTGGTAGGCTATATGCCCTGGGCCATTTATTAGCCTAGGCAGACAGGTTACCTAGCTGTAGGTAACGGACAAGTAATATTCAGTGGCCAGTTCAAGCAGTACCACAGAACAGATACACATGGTTACTGGTATGTTTGGCATGCAGTCATCACACCATGTCACAGAGAGGGGTGATGTGCAGCTCCGCTGGACAGGGATGCATAGTATGGCAAGACTATGTTAAGAGTATGGGACAGGGATCTGTCAGGCATGTTGTGATCCTTGTATTAGACAGGTGGATGTCCATGACGTATGTGTTTATTTGGGATCAGGATGTGTTAAGTGTAGCATGTCCAAAACCTGTGGGTTGGACATGGCTTGATTCAGGGTAGGCTGCATGCTACATTGTGCAGCTAGGGATTGTGAAGGCCAGTGTAGGCCATGTAAACATGGGCATTAACCCTTAAAGGATATATGTGATCTATTATGGGCCACATGAGAGTTGAGTATGGCTAAGCAGCTCCCTTTATTCCTGGATGGCACCCAGTCAGGATTAGGGGTGCCACATACGGCTACCTGTCTTTTGTGGTGATGTAACTATCAAAGGGAAGTACTGCCCATCTGCATCTCATACACACAGTTGCCATTATGTTGACCGCTGCCTAGGTGGTAGTTAAAGGGTACAGGGTTTGTAACATAGGGGATGACAATGCAATACTTAGCTGTCAGACTGTGGCCATACATCACGCACTACACATCTGACACACTAAGGCCCTTCTATATGTTGAATGCAGCACACAATGAGGTGACTATTGCTCCTAGTTCATAATCATTTGCAGACATCAATAGGCTGATGTCTTCTGTGTTAGTGTATGTGGTATAGATACCAAAGAATGCCAGGAATGACCCCTGTATTACTATAGCTGGCACTAGTTTGATGTGTGTGTATTCTTCGGACACCCTCTGTAGTGTGGGGTCTGACAGCAGTCCAATTGCCAAACACTCCTGTGACATTGGTGTATTAAAAGCTGGAACCTGTGTTCTGACAGGCTGCCTTTCAGACAATCTGCAAATATACAGAGCTGAGTATATTTATTTAAGATATAGAGTTTGTTAATTGTTGCTTAGATCTCTGTTGAAACTGTTGTCTGCCTGTTCTGATAGACTGATCTGCAAATATACAGAGCTGAGTATATTGTATTGGTTTTAGAGTTTGTACTGTTAGTTGTTGCTTAGATCTCTTGAAACTGTTTTGTGCCACCCACCCTCCCTATTTTTAGTTTGTAGTTTAAATTTGGTGGCTTTTGCAGTTGCCCGGGCCACTGTAGATTTGATCTGGGACACTCCCCCAGTCCCATCTCTTGACCACATTCTACCTAATAAACTCATTTTGTACTTGATTTTAGACCTTTTTAATTTAATTGCATTTTTTAAACTGTGTTTGGTCTTATATTGCTACATACTCAGGTGTGCTAGCTTGCACTGCATGTGAATTGTTTTTACTACTATTTATGCTACTTTTCTGTAAAAAATCAATATAAATGTAAGCCTGTTCCCTACCTTTCCTGTAACTAGTGGCCCAAATACAGATTTGCTGTATCCAGGACTGTATGTAAGCTTCTGAGCCCCTCAAGCCTTTCTGTGTTGGAGGGAAGCCTTCTAGCTTATCAGTGGGAGTGGTAAGCACTAGGTAACCTGTCTACCACATAAGGAGTAGTTCTGGCCCAGAAATTGTAGTTAATGGCCATTTGGGCAATCTCTTCCATCTCTCTCAATGTTCTGATTTGAAAGCCTGCATTTGCACTTGTTTCTGTCATGTAACTCGTCTAGTGCAGATACAGATTCTTAGTTTTAGCACTTAATTTTGCTTATTCATGCTCAGCACTGGTTCAGAACTTGTAAGCACTAAATAAGCTACTAATTACTATAGCACTCAATCTTCCTCATTACCTAGAGGAAAACAGTTTTTGTACTTACTTTTCTCACTTGCTTAGAGAAAAACAGCTCTTGTACTCACTTTCCTCACTTATCTAGAGTAAAATAGTTTTGCATTCAGGCATGTCCAAGGGTCAGCTCCCAGTGTTCTCTCCTGTCTATCTGATGAATCTGGCCATCTTGAGGCAATGTAGTAATTGCCTCATGTACACAGACAACTCTCTCCTCCTAACACCCAACACTACAACCTGTGAGAGATGCACTTATCTAGTCAGACTGGAGGTAAAGCTCTCTCCAACCAAGACTGAACTTGACAGTCATGATGGGAAGGTAAACATTTGCACCACACCACACTCATCACATAGTCTCACTAAATCTACATCACCAAAATCAACACATAGTAACACAAAAACATTCGCGGAGGCTCTCATTAATAACCTGTCTAAACAACAGAGACATCCAAAACAGAAACGCAAGCAACCTCCATCTCCAAACACAACCCAAATGACACATACACAGACGCAGTATGCCACTTAACCACAGCCAATAAGGCAAAACAATGTACACAACACACTAGTCATAGGTGACTCTATAGTCAGGCACACTGATGTCCCACTCACCAGGCTAAACAAGGAGATGGTTACTGTCAGCTGCCTGTTGGGTGCCAGGATCCGCCACATAACCCACGCACTCAGATCACTCCACAAGTACAAATATGACTCTGTCATTGTCCATGTTGGTGTGAATGACCTGAGATGTACCTCCCTGGACTACATGAAAAGAGACATGGAAGAACTCTCCAGTCTTGTAGCCCAGGCAGGTATGGCCCTACCCCTGAGTACCATTCTGCCATTGCTCCGAATGATACCACAGTACAAGGACAAAATGATTGACTTCAACAATTGGCTAAGCTTCTGGTGTCATTCTAAGGGGATCCAGTATCTGTCTGCTTGGGATGACATGGTCGACAATCCACGATGCTATGCCACAGATGGCCTGCACCTGTCGTCCCTGGGATTCCGGATACTGGCTAAGGCTCTTGCTGCCTTTTTTTAGGCAAGGTTCAAATAACAAAATCACCACCGTAACAGGAACAGGCAAGCAATAACTGAGGGTAATGCTACTCAGTGCTAGAAGTCTCAATCTTAGCCACACTCCACACTCCTCCTCCACAACAATCTTAATATTATTTTTCACCAGCGCTTCCACACTTACATACACTCACTCCCTATCAAGCCACACTGGCCTTTTTCTTCTTTCTCAGTACACTTACTAGAAAATGTAAACAAACTATTAATAGCAAATGTAGTCTCTCCCTTCTCTTGTAACATTTTGTCTACAGATGTTGTAAGATACTGCTATTCTCATATAACCCTATATGAAGTATTGGGCTAGATTATTTCATATGTATTTTTTGCTTATTATTTACTTGTCCTACAGTTTACTGTATTGCTTCTTTTTTTGTTTTTTTTTACTTGTTATTCTTCTTGTCAAACATGGAGCTTTTCTCCCCGGGCATCCACTGAAAATGGACCTGGTCCAGTTGGATCTTTCCCGGTTAACAAATGTAAAATAAATAAATAATAAATAAAAATCTCAGAATGCACTCACTTGAGACAGTCCTTAAAATGGAGAACATCGATATCTATGCAGTGACTGAGACCTGGTTCAAGGCTCCAGAGAGCACCCCTGCACTACCATGCTATAACTCATACCACACATTTCGGCCATGTAACCTGGACCGAAACACAAAAGGCGGAGGTGTGTCCATATTCATTAAGGATAACCACACCTCCAGGCTAGTTGCTCAGCATAATGCATCCGAGGTTATCCAAGTGCAACTAACTTTGGGCAAAACTGCAACAAAATTGTAGCTTACTACAGATCCCAAACCATGCCCCAGGATTCCCACTCCTCTTTTCTTGATGCACTAGAAGTTATTAGGGTTCAACTAAACACCCTAATAATGGGCGACTTCAACTACCCCACCATTAACTGGGAAAACTACTTGCGTACCAACTCCTTAGCTCAACGCTTTCTGGAATTCATAAAATCCAATGCCCTGGATCAACTTATCAACACCCCCACCAGAGGCAACAATATCCTACACCTATTCAGTACCAACATGAGTGACTGGTGTTCCACACCTGAAGTCAACTCCTCGTTGGTCCGATCCGAGTATAAGCTAATCACCCTTGATATCCACATCCCGCCCCCACCCACCATTAAGGAAACCACTGTAAAGAATTTCTCCAAAGCCAACTTCATGCTTCTTAAGACAGAAGTGGTGAACTTCATGACACCCATGCAGATGGACAATACAGTTACAACTGCTGAATCCTACACAAGTGCACTTTAGGAGCTCCCTGGTCAGCCTCAGTAAGAAGCTAAGATCCCTTATAAGATCCTCCACAGCTAGCTACAAAAACAAAATTGCCACTAATTCTAAGGACAACCACAAAGCATTCTATAGCTATGTCAAGAATCTCGATTGCAACATCCAGATCTGCTCTGAGTTGCAGCACAAAGGCTCGAAAATTACAGAACCAACTGATATTACCAACATCGTGGCAGATAGATTCAGTGCTAACTTTACCCCCCTAACCCCCTAAAGGGCCCATATCTATACAGGGAGAATGCAGATTCCCTGTAATCACAACTACGCAGGTTAAAGCTGCATGCTCTAAAGCCAAAAACACAGCATCCGTGGGACCATACAACATCCCAGGATGCGTTGTACATGAACATCAGAACAAACTGGTTCCCCACTTAAGCACCATATTCAATAATAGCCTCACATCAGGCTTTGTGCCCACTGAATGGTGCACAGCAACAGTTATCCCACTCCACAAAGGGGGAGCCACCACTGATCCCGGGAACTATCGGCCTATTAGCCTGATGAGCCTGGTCTGCAAGGCCATGGAACGTATCATCATGGAACTCATAAACAAAGACATTGGTAACCTCCAAACTCTGGATCCCACCCAGTTCAGGTTTGTGAAAGGCAGATCATGTCTCCTGAACCTGATCGACTTCTTTGAGGCAGTCACCAAAGCCGTAGATGAGGGTAAGGTGATTCACACAGCCTATCTAGACCTTGCCAAGGCTTTCGACAACATCCCCCATTCTTGAATTATAGCTAAACTCAGAAAACTAGTTATACATCCCTACATCAGAAGATGGGTTGCCAACTAGCTCACTGACAGAACCCACACTGTAATAGTTGCAGATTCCAAATCTGACCTCAAAGCAGTGACAAGTGGAGTACCACAGGGTTCCGTCCTGGGACCTCTCCTCTTTGGTATCTACTTCTCTGAAGTACAGGCTAACACAGAAGGCCTCTGGCTAACAAAGGTTGCAGATGACTGCAAACTAGGGGCCATAGTCAAGTCCCCAGATGATGTGGACATCCTACAGAAGGGCCTCGCTGAGACAGATGCTTGGTGTCAGAGCCATGGCCTCAAGCTCAATGCCAAAAAATGCAGTGTCATCCCCTTTGGTAAAAACTATGTACCCATGAACTATCACATAGGCAGCAATCTACTTAACACTGAATGTGTGATAAGAGACCTTGGGACCCAGGTGGACAGTAGTCTCTCCTTTGATAGTCACATCACCACAGTAGTCAGGAAGTCCTTCTATGTGGCACACCTCATCATAAAAGGGTTCCCATCCAGGTAAAAAGAGGTCATTATTCCCCTCTACTTGACACTCATTAGACCCATTATATAGTACAACACCCCTCTTAGAATGTACCTCACAAGACATCTGCAGCAGCTGGAAATGCCACAGAAGTACCTCACAAAGAGGATTACTGGCCTCAAACAAGTTCCCTACACTGACCACCTCAAAAAACTCCAGCTTTACTCCGTAGCATATTGCCTACTCGAAGGTGATCTCTGCCTAACATATGAAGCTATGTCAAACCCTGAGCTGTTGGACATGCTACACCTAAAGAAATCCCAATCCCTCTGAGCTACACACTCTAGGGACCTAAACCTTGTCACCACAATAAACAGGACATGCTGGAGGGATAGATTCCTGTCCCAGAGACTTCCCATACTCTGGAACAGGTTACCCATCTATGTCAAGCAAAGTTCTTCATTAGCATTCTTCAAGAATAATCTTGATGAGTGGATGGGAAATAGGAAATACACCCCAAGGATCACTTCTGTATCTCTGCTCAACAGTGGCACAGGAAAATAACTTTCTTGGGTGGCGTAAGGCAGGGAACCTTGTTGGCTAGGCTTACGATAGCCTAGTACCTACATACAAACCTATGAACCTATGAACCTAGTTTACTGAGTGTAGCTGGAACACAGTATGGGTGATGGTGTCGTACGACCTGGCCAGGTCATGATATGCAGTGTGAATCAACCCTACTGTCACCTACATATGTACCGAGTACATCAATTACATTGACCATGGTTCATGGCCATACAGACCAGACTCAGCAGGGTAGTTGTGCACTATGTCCCATTATCAATGGTGTCTCCCCCTTTGTGGGGTGTGATAACTGTTCCTGTGTGCCATTCAGTGTGTACACAGCCTGACATGGAGCTATGATTGAACATGATGAGTATGTGGATAGCTGAATATTCTTACATTTGTGTAGGATACACCCTGGGATGTTGACAGGTCCCATGAAAGTTGTATATATGGCATTAGAGAGTGCAGCCTGTACCTGCATAGTCGTTAGTACAGGGGCCCTGTAGTGCACATAGATATATTACTAAGCGTACTTGTTGGGGGTGAGGGGGGTGGGAGTGGGTTTAGGTTCTACAAGGCCCTTTCAGGGTGGGCGGGTGCTATTTCTGTAGGTACAGTACTTCCCATGCCATAGTGCTGTGCAGCATGGCAGGTCATGTTGTTGCCATTACGATTAATGACACATCTATATAATGCTCTATGCTTGGCCTCATAATATGTGGCAGATTGGTTTCATGTTAGCTTTGCATGGTTTCATATGGTGTATCTGCATCTTACTGAGGCTGAACAGGGATCACCTACACTCATGTGTGTTCACTCTTGCAACAGTTACTACCTTCTGTGGTACAGTTTAAAGCATGGTACCACCAGTTTGCCTTCTTGTTTGAATATAGTTAAATCCTGGTTCTGTTTCAGTGGCACTATCACTGCACGTATGTGACTGCTTAAGGTTCATTTGTGTAGGATTCAGCATTTGCACATGCATTGTCCATCTGCATGGGTGCCATGGCAATCACCACTCTGCTTTTAGGGAACATAACATTGGCATTGGAGACTAACTATGTATAGTATACTGTTAGCCCTGTTTGTGTGACAACTGTGATCCAGGTCAGTGGGGTCGATGGAATCCAACATGCATTGAGCACAGGTGTTGGTACATGAGGAGTCTTCACAGTTCTTAGTGGAATAGCTGAGAGTAGCCAATAGTATGGTTCTGTCTCAGACCTATTCTTCCCCATTACAACACATTATGGCAGTTGGGAATTCCGTGGCCTGGTGGGTGATGTGCCTCAAGGTGCTTTTTGAATTCCACTGTGGCACAAAGGTAGTTGCTCAGCATAATGCATCTGATGTTATGCAAGTGCAATTAGTGTGGGGGTGTACATATCCTTCAGGAATATGGACACACCTACGGCCTGTGTTTTACAATAAAGGATAATGTGCAAAAGGTGAGGTATGTGTTATAACATGGTCATGCAGGTGTGCTATCCAGAGCATTGAAACATGTCTCAGCAACTGCACAGATATGTTCTCCATGTTAGGGATTGACATATGTGTGTCTGTATAGTGTTTCTGACACTTATCATTGTGTAGCGAGACCCGCAGTGTATTGCTTTTCTGTCCCTGTAACAGCAGTGGACCCTCACCTGAACCGTGCATGATGAAGGCACTATAGGGGAAGCATGAGCCCTAGGCTGTATCCAGATTTCCAGGGGTGACAGGTGCAGTCCATGTCTGGCAAAGCATCATGGTCTGTCGACCATATTATTCCAGGACGACAGATACTGGATACCCCGCGACATGCACCACTACACTACACAATTGTGGAATACAATCCATTTGTCCCTGTACTGCAGTATCATTCTGGACAGTGGCAGAATGCTAACCAGGCCTTGGGACATACCTGCATGGCCTATAAGATCTGACAGTTCCTACATGTGTTTCCAAGCTGTCCAGGCTACTGCATCACAGGTCCTGCACAACTACATGGAATATACCAGAGCCATGTGTATATATATCAATAGGTGGTCTGAGTGTATGAGTATGTGGATAATCATGTCAGACAGGCAGCTGACAGTATGCATGCCATCGTATAGGTCAGTGTATAAAATAGTGCTAGGGTTTGCACTCACAAATGAGTACTGTTGGGCATGTTTCTGGTCACATGTTCAGAGGTGTGGCACAATTATGCAAACTATGTCATACAGTTTGTGTATATCGGTGTCTGTCTCTTCCTGCTTGGGGGGGGGTCACTTGTTCGGACAGATACTTAGATGCATCTGTGAATGTGTGTGATTACCGTTAGTGTGTGTGGGTGTCCTTACTGTGTTCTGGAAAGGGTATGTGTTGGTTGTGTTGATGTACTGCATGTGTTAACCTACACTTCATGACTGTCCAGTCCAGTCATGGCTGTAGACTGGGCTGCCATCCAGCTTACCCCTGTAGCTGTATCCCAGACAATGTGTGGGGCGTGGTGTTAGGTGAGTCTGGCAGTGTACATGGCATAGAGATTACATTCCCACAGGATGGCCACATACATAAAGCTCACATTAGGAGACACCAGTAGCTATCTAGTGGACATCCTGTATGAGCAGTCAGTACTACAAGTACCAAGTACTGTCTTTAGTTTACGTATTGCCTATGAAGATGTTATAGACACATATGTAATTATTTGTGTTATGGACATGACAGCACTAGCTATTATGGAAACAGTGTAGCTACCCGTGGCAGTGAACTTCCTCTGAGGAGCACATCACATTCTGTTTGTTGATTACAGATGATGCATGTGCCTAAAGGTCTGTTTCTTTCTCTGGGTATATACTCACATATCCACCAGGACCATGAGCTCTGTTGGGCACAGACACCCACTCCCCAAACAGAGTCATGTATAAATAGGCTCTGATGCCACTCTCAACATGATCAAGATATAATCAGATAATGTGAGCCATCACCTATGATGCAGCTATTCCACATGGGCAGCTGTCTCCTACATCTTACACTCCTACTGCAGATGTTACACTGGAGTTAAAGATGATGTGCAACCTGTTTCATTACCAGTGCTGTGCACTACCTTACATACAGCATGTGCAGGCAACTGTTAGGTTGGCAATGAGAGGTTGGGCTACACAAACCTGGTAGTTCAACCACTGTGTCTGTACTCTCAATATCCACTCTATGTAGGTGTGCACATAGCGATTTGGCCCAGCCCTGTAACAAGGATCACTACACATTTGCATAACATGTACACATGCACAGCTGTTATTGCTTGCAAACGATAGTAGCGAGGTGGATATTACATGTGTTATGTGCATGGATAGTTACGTGGCTCTTCCAATTATCTTTGCTAACATGCTGCTAACCTTTCAGATGATTACTAATGCTTTGAATCCTGTCATTGAGTATTGTAATTGCCAATAGATATAACTACTGTTTGCATAGCATATCAGAACTGCTATGTAGAATAGAATACAGATCTGTCCAGACACATGTACATTACATAGTTATTAGCACAATATCCCACAATGCATGCCATATTTGCACGGTAAGGCCACCTCTCACATGTTCATCTTACTTATATACCCATACATATGTCGGCTGTTCCAATATAACAACATATACTATCCCCTGTTATAGCACATACTTGTTGGACCACTCCTGACACTGACAGTGGCTGAAAGCAAAATGGTGGGCTCCAAGCCCATAGCATCCCTTGTGGTTTATGTGGAGTGTGCCATGTGACCTACAGCAGTACACACATAGAATACTACAAGCATTACTTCTGCTCAACAATACATCGCTACAAGTTAGCTATTTCCACTATATGCATTAATTACACTGTAATTCTTACAGTACAGATACTACATATGCCAAAATACTACATGTTATACATACCGTCTTATTAATCGAACGCGTTGTTAAGTAGTGTACTTCTTGTTTTCATTTCTTATTGCCGTTTCTTTTTCTGTCCTACAGGTAGATACAGATAGTTTGAATGTGTGAGAAGGCAACCTTTTATAGTTACAGATCAGTAACATGTGCTATCCCGATGAACAATCGGTGTTCCTATGTAGCTAATAACATGCACATCAGCTGCGCTGTTACTGCCTTAGCCAATATCATGGCTACAGTGGAGTATAACTGAGTACTCCACTTGGGCATTGTCCCTTTGCCTTCCTTGTGATGAAGACAGTGTGGAGGTCTTTTGGAATCCATTGCAACAGCTGTATTGAGACGAACAGTAATATACTGTGTAAAATACCTGGAGGAGTTGGTCTAAATGTGAGTACTGCTGTTATATTTCTGAACATTGCTACTTGTGCAGGATTTGTCTGTACCTAATACTTCTGCATATATGTCAGTCTGGCCAGGTTGTTTGACCAGCTCAAGGCTGCATAGCTATGCATATAATGTTAGAGGGTTTACAGTGTGCTTACCAGACATATTTAGTTACTGTGTATCATACTGTGCTTATAATCAGTACTCGGTAAAACTTCCTGGTGTACGGACCTTTCAACCCTGTGAAACGGGATTAGTTCATACAAACCCTCTTACATCAGCAGCTGCTCAACTGTTTAATGGCATCTCTTTCACATAGGGCCATGTTAGTGTGCCTGTGTCCAGGTATGTTAAGGTTTCAGCAAATGTTGTACAGTAGTTGCATAATTGGTTATGGTATGACAGTATGTATTGATGTAATTATTTTGGTTGTGGGATAGATGTTCGTGGGTGTACATAGCACATGCAGGTGTGTAAAAACCCCTTTTATACAACGTCTATATGTGTGTGGGTGTTCTTTCCCTATGTGAACACCTATCCCTTAGTGGACTAATACTATGGTAATTGCAGGCTGATTCATTATGGCACTATTAAATGCTTCCTATATAGCATGCAGGTACTGTTAGTCCTTGAATCCTTTTGGCAATACATCGGAATGTAATAAAGATTTGCAAAATGAAAGCTGTCTGTGTAATTCTGACTTGGATATTTGCAGTCAATGCAGTTGTGTTGGTGACTGTGTCCATAGAACACATTTGTAATAGTGTATTGGCATATACTCTTCATATGATATGTTCATATTGTTTGGGGGGATGGAATGTGTGATTAAGCATGTCAGATTTCAGCAGCCACCCAAATTTGTACCCAGGAAAAAGCGTCCATGCTCCATTTTGAAAAAAATCTGTCACCAGTAATGATACTTCAGCTGAGGATTCTTCCTCTGCTGTTCAGTAAGATATGCAGGGCACCACAGATTCTCCCACAGCCAAAAGGAATAATAACATCCCTTTGACATACAAAAAAGAGGGGAGGGAGAAAACACAAACAGGGTACACGATATGGAAGGTCTACTATGCATGTTTGCCCAGAAATAAATAATCCAAATGTTTTAAACATTTCTTCTTTTACTCTATCACCTGCGCATATTGATGTACTCAGTAAAGAATTAACATTCATTTCTGGTTTTTATGTTCCTGAAGATGATTTTGCTAATGATATTATATCATTTTGTAGACTTCTAAATTTACGTTTATTTTTTCAGGACAAAGATTCTACTGATGTTCAGGATGAATTTCACCATCATAAATCCACTTTTCAACCCCCCATGAATCCTAATGTCATGTTGTTTCAGAAAAGTGTTCTTAAGGATATCCATTTTCACTCTAGAGAAGATCATGTTGGTCCAGATAATCTCTCAAAGATACATTCCGATTGTATTAAAGAACTTGCCTCAAACCGCGAGTTGGTTATTTTGATGGCAGATAAAGGTGGAGCAGTAGTGGTTCAAGATTGGGTAAAATATAACATGGAAGCCTTGCGGCAACTTTCTAATGCTTGTTGGAGGTCGGATTCTGAATATCTTCAGGAATTTGTAAATTATCTTAATGATAATAAATGGGGAATTCACTTTACAGTTAATTACAATTCTGACCAGATAACTTTTTTGGATATATTGATAACCAAACAATCTGACAGTACTCTTAGATCTGAAGTCTACCATACGTATCCCCAGTATAATTTGTTCCTCCATGCCACCAGCTATCATCCGCCACATTTTGTAAGAACATCCCCAAATCTCAGTATATGAGAATTAAACGTATATGTTTAGATGACAGCTCTTACCAAATATTTAGGGATGACTTAACCACCCGGTTCCTACAAAGAGATTATAAGTTGGGACAAGTGTTGCATGCCAGAAACACGATTGATTTGATACAGCGTGAGCCTTTACTTGAATATCAATCTAGAGTTACTAACACTAATCAAGTGACATGTTTAATTACAACTTATGGTCGTAATACAGCCAGATTGATAAACAGTGTACAACAAAATTGGAACATTCTTTTGGCAGATGACAAGTTGAATACTATGTTACAGGATAGATGTTTATTTTCATATAGGAAGGGCAGGAATTTGGGATCCATCTTTAGCCATTATAAGAGGGGACATTGTCCATTACGCCTGATGATACAATCTACCCTTTTAGGGGACCACCTAAAGGGATGTTTCCCATGTCGTCATTGTATGTACTGTTCCAGCATTAATTAAAAAAAAAAAACTAGTTTCAGTAGTAGTAATACAGGTGTCGTCTATACTATTTCTTGTTTTGGTAACTGCCAAACCAACTGGGAGATTTATTTGGCAACATGTAGCTGCTCGGCTTTTTATGTAGGGCAAACTTCCAGGGCAGTAAAATTTAGGATAGCAGAACATTTGTGTGATATCAGACATAAACACCTTACCAATGCCTTATATAAACACACAGTTAAACACCCCATGGCCAGGTTTGTTTTTACAATTGTAGATAAGATCAAAGGTAAAAGATCTGAAACTGCAGGCTGACATGATGTTTTAAACCAAATGGAGAAAAAATGGATTATTAAGTTAGGAGGTCTATTTTCTCCAGGTTTAAATGAGCACCTTTAAGAATTTCAGTTGATTGACATGAGGCTTGATTGCCACATATTTAAATAGAGGGGAATTGTTCTTTTATTTGTTATGCTACACTGAAGAAGGCACAACAATTACAGCCGAAACCGGTCTGGATTTGAATATTCACTCTTTGGAATGTGCTTTTTAGCACAAACACTTAAATAAATTATAATATTTTCCACACCACGGTCTGCTGGTCATTGCCTTTGTTAAATATGAATTTTGGGACCTGGCACCTGACTTACTTGCAGGGGCTTTTTGCTTTCTAAAATATAAAACCCATTCAAAATGTCATTGCAGCATGGTGTTATAAGTGATCCTAACTTATGTCCTTTCAACAGCCAGAAACAGTAAAAAAATGCTATAAATGACTAGTGTATTTGGGACATACGTCCCATTTTATGCCATCTAAAAGACATTCCCCCGGATTCTGCAAGCCTTGCACGGCACGCAGGATTAGTGCAGGAGCTCTAGCAGGCAATATGTCTGCCGTGCGATCCAGGAATACCCTGCAGGGGCGTGAACGAGCGCTCCTGCACTAGTTCTGCATGGACTTAGGTCCTGCATGCAAATCACCCAATTTTCAGGAGAAATCCATGCAAATGAGGTGAATTTGTGATTCAGGAAGCTTGAAACCGGCTGTGCAGGACTAGTGTAATCTGCAGAAATGTACTCGGTTAGTAACCGAGTACATTTCTGCAAAATCCAAAATGGAGCCATTACAGCTCCAAATAAAGGCTGCATATCAGCCAAGTATAAGGCCATTGGCATTGTAAACAGTTTAAAAAATAAAAAAATCAACTTTTTTTTTTTTTAGCCGATCTCGGCTGTTTAAGCATAGGGCAGTGGCACGCAAATGGGATTGGGGGGAAATAAGAAAATAAATCTAAAATAAGCATTGTAACTAAAATCACTATTCTGCCATTAAAGTCAATGGCAGGCAGAAGACAACATGGCCAGTGAGTAGTGGTTGCTAAAGGGGTGAGGCTCAGTGTGAGACATGTAACTATGCATTAGCAGGCAATCCTATGCAAATGAGGGGAATGATAGTGACTCCCAGTTTTCCCCAACATGCTAGTCAGGTCCCAACATTGTAAGAGCAAGAATAGCTTGGTGCAAGCCTAGGAGTTAGCTGACATCATGGGGAGTGTGTCAGACATACTGTAAGCAGATTGGAGCTCTGTGGCTTAGGTTCGCTCCTAGCTAAGCACAGCTAAGCAAGGGTGTGTGTCTAAGGCTGCCTAGCATTTTTTACATTGCCTAAGCGGGTGTGTGCACTGCCCACTGGGTTTTAAAGGAAAAAAAAAGTTAAACTAGGAAATAGCAGCTCTGTGCACATTTGAGCACTCTGCTTGCACAGCACACCCACAGGCTTAAACAGGAAGGCAATGGGAAGGGAAAACAGCAGTAGGAATGTAATATAGGAGAACTAGCATAGCTGTCAGGTGAAATGTATCAGAATCAGCCAATTACACAGGTAGCAGACCAGCCCAGCCCAGAACACTACTATAAACTATGCAAACATTTTCCCCTCTGGTTTTTCCCACACTCTACACCACCGGTGTATACAAGCGGGGAACTTTTAACAAACAAAACAACAAAATGATAGGGGCTGCAATAGCTATCATACAACAACTTGTGGAAGAGGCTGACAGTGGTGAGGATGTGAATGCTGTGTACCAACCCACAGTGAGGAGACGGGGAACAGTGTACAGACCCAGGGTAACCTACCAGGGTCTACATGAGTTGCAGACAGTGGAGCACTATAGGGTGGATAGGGACCTTCCACAGCAAATTGTTGGGCTGTGCTGGCCACACCTCACACACAGAACTAACAGAGGGGAACCAATCCCAGTGGATACCAAGGTATGTGTAGGCCTAAGAATACTAGCTACAGGTACCTTCCAAAGGCCAACTGGTGATATGATGGGGATCTCACAGGCATCAGCATCCAGGATACTTCACCAGTTCCTGGATGCCATGTCAGCATATGTCGGTGAGCACCCATGAGGCATTGGCCAGCAATATGCAACTGTTCCACCATATAGCAGAATATCCTTAGGTAATGGGTGCTATAGACTGCATGCACATATGCATCAAAGCACCACCTGGTGAGTGGGGTAGGGTCTACTTCAACCGCAAGGGCTTCCCCTCCATCAACTGCCAGGTCATGTGTGATGCCCAGGGCATAATAATGATTTTGTGTGCTGGCTGCCCTGGAAGCTATCATGATTCCCTTATCTGGCATCTGACACAGCTGTACCAGAGATTTGTCAATGGGGACATCCCTCACAGTCACCTAGTGGGAGATGCTGAATACGCACTTGAGCCATGGCTGATGACACCCATCAGAAATGCACACACACCTGAACAAGAACTCCAGAATGAGGCACACGCACAGACCAGAATTATAGTAGAGCATGTGTTTGGGATGCTTAAGTCATGGTTCCGGTGCCTAGACACATCCAGTGGAGCCTTGCAGTACTCACAAGTTACATATACCCAAATTGTCATCATATGTGCCATGCTACACAATGTGATCCTGTGGAAACAGCTGCAGCAGGAATGGCACAGGGCAGGGCTACACAGCCCCCCCACCATTACCAAAGCCTGCACAGGCACAGAGTGACTCGGAGGAGGAACAACCTGAGCCTGCCCCAGTAGGCAGAAGGAGGCATGCCCAGTATGCCCTGGCCTTGGCAAAGAGGCAACGCATACCACATACACTGACACAGGAGGGACCCAGGGAATAACACCTCTCTCTGACTCTCACATACAGTAAAAGGGATGCCAAACATGACATTACCTGTGCTCAACCACGTGTAGGGAGTGTACTATGTGCATCCGACATAGGCATCCCTGCAGCACCACCCTCAATATTGGAACACCCACAAGGTGAGTGACTCACACATGCCAGTCAGGGGGGTTCACATACCCAACAACAGTCACAACCAGCAGGACAGGTGTAGACAAACACAAACAAAGGCTGTGCTATTGCCTCTGAATGATGCCTATGGGTAACCTCACCCCCCAGGCCTACACAGACAGACTACAGTAGGTCAGGCAGTGGACATAAGTTCTGAAGGGTAGGAAGTCAGAAACTAATACGTATGTCAATTAAAGCTAAGATCTGTAGTACACTGATATGCCTCTAGTCAGCATGATAGGTTAGAATACAGAATGAAATGGAGTACCTGACATACCAGTACAGTCACAGCAAATGTGTACAAGTGTCAGGTGGGCCCCCCATCCTACATAGTAATGTAATAACAGTCAGGTGTGACCCCCCAATCCTGTGTAGAAATGTAGAAATAATCAGGTGTGCCCCCCATCCAATGTAGAAATGTAGTAACAGTCAGGTGTACCCCCATTCCTGTGTAGAAATAGTCAGGTGTGCCCCCCCAATCCTGTGTAGATATATAGAAATAGTCAGGTGTGCCCCCCCAATGCTGTGTAGATATGTAGAAATAGTAAGGTGTGCCCCCCCAATCCTGTGTAGATATATAGACATAGTCAGGTGTGCCCCCCAATCCTGCGTAGATATGTAGAAATAGTCAGGTGTGCCCCCCCAATCCTGTGTAGGAATGCAGAAACAGTCAGGTGTGCTCTCCCAAACCTACTTAATTATGTAGTAATGGTCAGGTGTGCCCCCCCCAATGTGATGTACACATGTCTTAACAGTCAGGTGTGTCTCCCCACAACCCTATGTAGAAATGTAGTAACATGTATGTGTAGGTATAATACCAGTGGATCACAGATGCACAGAAGTGACCAAGATAGCTGGATAGGTTGTAGCATCTGCACAATATGCAGGTATGTGTGTGTTAGGTTGGTGTGTGCCCCATATCGTGTGAGAGTGCTCAGTAAGTATGCCTGTTGAGGTAAGCCTGGTGGCCATTGCCCACTACTGCTGATGACAGGGACAAGTCCTCACAACTGCAGTGCCATACACAATACCCATCAGTATAACACAAGCTAGCAGTAAGCCATTGCAAATATATGGTGGTAATATGTGTCACCATCTGAAAGACTGACATGGCATGGCTGTTGGTCTAGATATATAAGCAGTACACAGTAGTAAGTACCCCAGACATACAGTATATATTGTGTCACTGAGAAATGGACACATCCTTGGAAAAGTATATACAGGTATGCATCACATTATCTAGTCCTGTAGTAGGGGATACTGGTGTTGTTTGCCCAAATACTCGCAGATCACAAATGAGGTAGGACTGATCTACTGGGAAACAGCTGATGTACCTGCACATGCAAGCATAACCAGAATGCCCAGTGCATATCTGTGTGTCAGATGCAAGTAGTGTCCATAGCACACATGCACCCAGCTCATGCAAACACCACCCACAGGCACCTCTCTGGTCATATCCCTGCTGTGGGAAATGGGTACAGTAATAACAATGAGTACTGTATATGGCAGTAGCAGAAGACTGCAGCATGCAGTGCAGGTGTCCCATGCAGGTGTGTCCTTAGCTGTAGGTAGCACCCTGCCAGCATCCACACCACCTGAGCAAGACCGTTAGGGGGTATTGGCATGAACACCTATCACACCTACCTGTCACCTCAGGTGAATATACTGTATGGTGTTCTGGGACTGTAGGACTGACAGAATGCAATGACCTGCCACATCAGGCATGCAGCAACACCTAATGCCCCACAGGGATCTGCCAAAGGCCTGTGTCTCACACGTACTTCCAATGCATGTTATGTCACGGACACCCAAATAACAACATAACACACTCCACATAAGCCATTAACAAGGCCATGTAGACAAACCACAGTAACATGTCCTCCATGTCCCACTGCATGAACTGTGGACCAGCAGAAACACACACACACACCTGTGATGGGGTGATACCCTTAGGGAAAGTATCAGAGAATGTATGCATAATGTATGGAAGCGGTTACAATAACAGAAGGGGGTGGGAGCATGGGCAGCATGGAATGTGCAGGGTCCGACACCAAGCTGTGTGCACACACTATCCCTGGCTGCAAACACATACATGGGTGGCTACACACCTGCCCGTACACCACAATAGGGTAAATGCCCTGACCCATGGTCCTTGCCCCTGGCTGATCTGTGCAAATCTGTACAGCTGTGATGCATTGTCACAGCAAGATAAGCCCATACTGTCATGTTGATGGGTGTACATATATGGGATCCTCTGCCAGTACTGTACCAGGGTGCTGAACTGGATACACAAACCCAGCACCAAGTGTCTGCAGCTCCCCCTCCAGAATGGCATAACTTACCATGAATACATAGGTGTCTGCCCACAATACCGGACACAGCTGCAGTCACCCTTGTCCCCCAGGACATTACTGTGAGCAAGAATGTCCACCTGATGGTACATGAGGACACGTCTGAATATCTCTGCTAACAGCAGTACCATGCAGCTGAAGCAGCACAGACACAATCACCTGTAGTACACACTATCCCCTGCACTGTTTGTCCCCATATTGCCAAATGATCTAATCCCAGACTTGGCAAGTATGTGTGTGTGTCTCTGTGTAGAGAGCAATGCATTTTAGGCTACTCACACTCAGTACAATTCAAATGTCCTACTTTGGCAATCCTGCTGATGCCATTCACTGTGAAATACTCCTTTTGGAAATGCATACTCCAGTAATCTCCATGGTGCATCCTGTAACTGCGTAGTGCTGTAGTGTAATATGCTAGTTAGGTAGGAGTTCCAATCCCAGACATGGCAGGTGTGTGTGTGCGTGTGTGTGTGTGTGTGTGTGTGTGTGTGTGTGTGTGTGTGTGTGTGTGTGTGTGTATGTGTGTGTGTGTGTGTCTGTGTTTGGAAGTCACATCCTGTGTGGAGGTGGATGTGATTGTGTATCAACTGGACTCAAGGTGGAGTGGGTTTTGGAGATTTCTTATATGGTGGCCCTAGTATATATCACAATGTCCATCGATGTGAAATAGCCGAGAGGCTGGGGTGCAAATCCATACCCTTACATGTGACATCAAGGCCAGGCAAACAAAGTTAACAACCCTAGTATCACCCAGAGAACACTCTCAACCCATGTGTCATACACACACACACACACACACACACACACACACACACACTACCTAGGCAACAGCCGCAATGTTGGTAGTCCCCTGCATATTTCCCACTGATAGTAACCATGGTGTGATTGCATTGGCTATAGAGGGCATGGTACCCTGCCCATCTGTCCAATAGGCATGTACATACTGACAGTGCACCTTTCCCATGTTCCCCACCGGACACCTGCAACACCTGTGGTGCCATCAAATGTGACCCACAAAGGACATACCATGCCTGAAAACAGGTCCTGTATGGACAGATGCCACTGACACCAGGGAATGCCAGTATCATGCTATCAATGTAGGTGCAGGGGTAACCTGATGTGCATTACCTGTTCTCACTACATGAGGCCAGGACTGGCACATCTGATGATAACAATCTGTGTACACAACATGGGCCAAACACCCCAGGTACAGTTCCACATGTCACTGTACATGCATGTGGGAGGTGTGCACATCCCAGACACTGTCCATGTCATGGATTAAGGAACACATACATGGCAAGCAATGCACAGCACTGGCCACACGCAATAGTCACCCAGGTGACTGGATGGTGAATACAATGCACACCTGTGTGGTCAACTCCAGAAACTACACCCCTGAGGCACGATGCAGACCATTGTCATGTGGGCTGATGCCAAGGTGTACCCATCACCCAGCCTTGTATAGCTGTCTGGCACAGTTGACCACTACACGCCCATGAAGCAATGCACCCATGCATGTCAGTACTGGCACTGTGTGTGTGTGTGTGTGTGTGTGTGTGTGTGTGTGTGTGTGTGTGTGTGTGTGTGTGTGTGTGTGTGTGTGTGTTGTATGATGTGTATGATCACATTCAAACTCACTACAACCCCTATTGGCATACTGAAGTATGCTGTCCAATGTCAGACACCTCCACATACCCTTTGCCCATATAACCTCTGTATGACCCCTGTGGTGCATGTGATACCTGCACAGTAATGTGGTGTGGTAATCTCACTAGTGATGAGTTGCATTTCTGGCTCTGCCAAGTGTGTCAATGTGTGTGCGTCCCTGTGAGAGTGTGGCTGTGTTGATACTGGCACCTGTTCATGCGGACAGGCACGTGTACTACACCTACCGTATAGCTTCCATATCCCTGTTGCAAATGTCACTCACCATCACATATATGTTTTGAGGGCTTCTCAACATCTAACCTATGTGGTGCATCCGATAACTGCATAGAAATGTGATATATCTACAGAGTCATCAGGGGTTTGATACCCCAGTGCTGGTAGGTGTATGACACAAACATGCTTAAGTTTTACTCTCCCACCTCTCCCTGACTTTACTTTTCCTCTGTCTGCCTCCCTCACTCCCTCTCTGGTGGATGTGTAGACCTACACCTGCTTTGCTTAGGCAGCAGCATGTGTATTTTAATTGATGCTCATGATCAGCTGATGGCCTCTGCATGAATTACAGCCCACCTATAGCTGATTGCATGTGGCACAGCTGTGGTAACATTCTCATTGCCAATTGCCTGGAAACACACTCCAATCTCTATGAACATCATGTTGGTGTTGGGTCTTTTCATTCACTGTGAGCAGGAACTCGTTCTGTTGTTTGGCAAACAGCATCTCAGATGGATTGGGGACTTACCTCTAACAACATACACTGTGGAAACAGGGCAACACACAGGAGGGTGATGTTCCTGACCTGACTACAGACTGTAAGTGCTGCTACTGTATTGGGAGTAATGGTTTAACAGGGTGTGTGTGGATATGGCTGTCCTACATGTTTTAATAACAGCCATGTCAGTACTATGTTTATGAGGGAACCCCATCTGTAGGGTCATTTGCAGTCTGGGCAGTGTGTGGTGCCTTTTGTTTCATGTGTTACCCACAAAGCACCTATCTGTGGACTGCCAAATGTTGTGTGAAGAATGCAGTCTGTAGATTCATAGGTTCATAGGTTCATAGGTTAGTACTAAACTAACTGCCCTTGGGAGCCATTTTAAGCCTAGCCAATTATCCCTTGTGAGACTCAAACACTGCACCTTGTGTTTGTAAGGCAAACACCTTAACCATTAGGCCACCCTCCCAACCAGATGGTGTAGATGGTGACAGCCATGAGAGTTACTGACTTCATATCCCTCATAGGACATATGTAGCTACAAACCCTGTTACAACAGTAAATGTATGAGGTTATTACAGCAACATGTCAATATTGGCCCTGTGTATGTGCCACAACTCTGTCAACCTTTGTACATATATCATGCAGTAAGAGGTGCATATATGCTGTACACCATAATTAGTGACATCATAACTGATAACAAGCCCGTGAGATATCAAACTGCTACACATGTTATGTATATTAGGGATTATATTTGATGACATCACCTAGACATTCTGTGGCTGTGTGTACCGTACTGAGGTCTGTGTATGTAAGGTGAATGTCGACAATGTGTATGTATTGATAATATGTACTTTGGCCTGTGTACAGACTGTGGTAGATGTCATTGTTCTTGGTCCTGTTCTATCTGATTTTACATGCTGCTCCACTGTATGTTACCCTATCAGCTTACATGTTTGTAGGGCCATACACACACATGTCCCATACCACAGACAGGCATTGGACCACACTGTGTAGCGGCCCAGTATATGTAGCGTTAGTGTCTGAGTGGCACATATGAGGATGATGTTGAACAAATAGTCCATATACTGTAATATAATGCTAGCTTACCATACGTGGCTGTCTGTGTTCACATTGGCTGTGGTTATGCACTTTCACACTGATGTAACATACTCTGTGCTGTGACATGCCTATAGAGCCTGCTATATATGCAGGTACATGAGCATTCCCCCATAGGAAATGTAGGCCAGTGTTGAGCCAGTCTGCCTATAGCCTGCACAGTGCTTTGTTACATGCCTAGCAGCTTAGTGTACGTACCCAGTGAGATGTCATGTCCAGATACTTCCCAGATGTACTGCTGCCAGTCCTCCCTTAACAGTCATGTATGTCATACAGAGCAGTGGGATGCTGTACAGATGTATGTCAATATCGAGTGGGTAGCATGTGGCCATGGCACCTCTGTACCAGTGGTTAGTTTGTGTCAGGACAGACAGGAGTGTGTGAATGCATAACCTATGGGGGCAAATGTATACCAGTTGTTACATGTTATACCCATCTACATGGCTGTTAACATCCACATTGTCAGGCTTGGTCCACATGTCTTGCACTAAGGAGTTCTGTGTACACCTCTGGACTTTTCAGAGTGCATCAGAATGTCCACATATATCAGCCAATATCTCTGCTTTAGACCACAGGAGCATTACATGCTAGCAGTGGTACTGTACTATGATGTCCTTAGGATGTCTGTCAGTAGCCAATGGCGCACATGTTAAAAGCAGATGTGACCTCCCATACACACACCATGTCTATGAAGACAATCCATATTACAGTAGCAATAGTCTACAAATATATCTGCTATACACACCTGACATCCCCTTGCACTACGAAGTTGGGACTATAGGGGCTGAGGAGGGCTATACTCCATGTTCAGGACATATGGTGAAAATATATGTATATGTAATTATTCAGATATCAATATAGATATATACACATATACATATCGACATATATAGATGGATATGGATATGTACATATGTATATATATATATATATATATATATATATATATATATATATATATATATATATACATATAAACACCCAGATGTATACATATACTGAGCAATATATGTCTACACATATACAGATAGAGATACATATGCACATATATGCATGGATATCTACATATATATTGACAGTAGTAGGTATATCAGAATGGATATGTATGCACATATAGTTATAGATATCTACATATATACCAACATAACTAGGCATATCTGTACACATAGGATGTGCATACATATATAGTTATATAGCTGTATATCTATATATACATGTACATTTATCTATATATACATATATCTGCATATATATATATATATATATATATATATATATATATATATATATACAAAGAAATGTACACATGGCCACATATATGTAGCACTATACAGATGTGTATATATTCCTGTCATGAGTAAACGTCACTGCTGTGTATACCCTCCCAGATGTATCTCACCATATGTATCTGCTATGTGCACATTATGATAAAACAACATATGCGATGCAACAGTCATATTAATAACAAGGACTACACAATTTAGGAACTAAAGTCAATTGTTCAATACTATTTAATATGTGTATTGACAGCTATACTGGTAAAACAACAACTGTCTTTGCAGTTGTCATGGTGTAGTGGTTAAGTGATGTCACTTCAGTGTGTAGGGTCCTGGGTGCAAGGGCTGTTCATTTTTCTGCTGGGCAGAACAAGGGCTGTCGGATACAGATTGGTTAAGGCAGTTTTGTGCTGCTTTAAGTGGGTTTGCATGAAGCTAAGCAGTACTGAGCTATGGGTAAACATATGGGCACTTACACACTGTAGGCAGCACTTACCACTGCACAAATCAGCTTAGCTGTTGTATTGCAGCAATGTTGATACTTGCTAAGCATAGCTTAGCCATGGTAACCAGGACACACCACCCAGTCTGATAACCTGTAATAAGTGTATATAATGCCATGTACAATACATGCACCTATGTGCTGTCATTACAGTAGCAAGGGGTGTGAGTGTCATGTGTGGGACACAGACATATATGAGGCCTGTACAGCACTGTTACCTATGTGAATGTGTTACATACAGGCATAGTATGTAGGAACTTTCTTCCAGATGATATTACCTTACTTTCCACCTTAGGTCAATTTAAAACTAGACTCAAACAACATTTGTCACTTAACTGGTCACTTAACTGGCTATGTCACTGTATCAAGCCTGGCTGACTCTCTCTAGAATGTGTAAAAATCTGTTAACCATTTTACTGTGTAATTTAATTTAATCCTGATTTATGCTCAGGATTAACTCCAACCTGTGGAACTTGTTTAACTTGCTTACTTATGTAATCTCTGTAAATTGTTTGTAATATGTAATGCTGGTATTATGTAATGCTGTATCTGCTTACCCTTGGAGCTTTTCTCCCCGGGCCTCCGCTGACAATGGACATGCATCCAGTCGGACTATCCCTGTCAACAAATGTAAAATAAAATAAAAAATAAAAAATAGTAGCCCAGGGTATGTGCTGTCACACTGGCATGTAGTGTATCATGGCAGTACTAATGTTGACAGTGCTAACCCAGGCAAGATCAGAATGCATAATGTAGTACTGACAACAGGCACACCTGTGGGCATGGCTGGACACTGTGGCCTCCCTGTTGTATCCCTGGTGTGTGAGCTGTGTCACAGTATATACCCCTTACTGGGTAATGATCCATCATGTGGAATGTAACTGTAGACTACCGTCTGTACATCACATGTTAGTAGGGGCATCCGACATGTAGTTATGGCATACATATTGTTGTCAGATGTCTATCTGTCAACACACTCATGCTACTGCATAGCTACTTGCCAGACTGATGACTGTCAGTCCCTGTACAGATGTGCAGATGGCAGGGATATCCAGCTGGGATACATGCAGAACATATGGTACAGAACAGCATGCAGTTCTGCTATAGTCAATCCATGCTAGCAACAGTATACATGTGTGTGATGCATGTGCTGTGTCACTAGGTGATGCCCCTTCCCCTGGATAGCTCTGCACCCATGCACACAGTAATGCTGTGCACCTGTTCTGCACCCTGCCATGTACTGTGAAGCACACCTCACAGGTGTACAACCCATTGCAGAATGTGTAGTACTTTGTCAGATATGTCAGCTTTAATGCTCACAGTCCCTATGTTTTTCAGCAACACATACCTGGGATGACATGTGAACAGTTGTCATTGGTGAATGCCTGATGCCTGATTTACAGCTCTCAACATCAGCAGACCATGTATGACCAATCCAATACTCTTACACTGACAACCATCAGAGCATACTGTGGCTATGGACTATGGGGGGAGTATACACCTTTATTGATTTGACACACCTATCCTTCATCTGCCATGGGACCACATCACCGCATATCTTAGCAGTACACGAGCCTGATATGCGACATATGTCCTATACTTTCACATGCAGTGTGTACAGATTGTGTTAGGTGTGCGGCTGCTGACCACGAAGCATAAATACTTTGTGGGCATATGTGTGCACACCCTTACCATGACGGTTTATTGCACCTCTTGTTGTGTGTACTACAGCATTCACTACTCCTGGCAGGGGTATGCCAGCATGGCCCATCTGCATTTGCTAGTGTATGTTCAGTCTGCCCTACACATGTCCCCCTATTCTGCATGATTGCAAGGTCTATTCCTGTGCACATCCCATGGTGTTCACAAACTG
The DNA here is from genome assembly GCF_019279795.1 of Protopterus annectens. Classification (NCBI taxonomy): domain Eukaryota; kingdom Metazoa; phylum Chordata; order Ceratodontiformes; family Protopteridae; genus Protopterus; species Protopterus annectens. Next base: position 1,273,854,213 of record NC_056733.1, read on the forward strand.
CCGTCACTATTGCTATGGGGGTAGGGTTACGGTTGCCACAGGTCCTGAACCTAACTATGTGCAGATAGAGCCATTCCTAGCATCCTTAGGATCCCTGCTGCAGTGCACTGGTGTGTCATGCTGACACCACCCCCCTCCTTCAGCCTTTATGCAGATGCATGACAAGCAAGCCCTACACATGTGTCACTTTGCAGTGTCCCATACACTGAACACCACATGTTACAACCTAATCCCAGCTGATAATGTGGAATACTATAATGCCTTATGCCATAGTGTATCTCTGCAGCAGTTTCCATTGTCCTACAGGTATATACACTGGTGTTGCACTGTATATGGGTGTTGGTCCGAACATGTCCCTACTGTAGGCCCTGTCTCCCACTATTATGTTACTCCCTGTGGACACATTCCGCAATGACAGGATGTTAGTTATCATGCAGGTGTCTGACATACCCTTCCAATACCCCATCATGGTCACCCCTGTGACGCCGTGCATTTCACAGCAACAATACATGCACATATACAGCATGCAGGGATTTACAGGGGTTGGAAGGGTGGCCTAATGGTTAAGGTGTTTGCCTTACAAACACAAGGTGCAGGGTTTGAGTCTCACAAGGGATAATTGGCTAGGCTTAAACTGGCTCAAAAGGGCAGTTAGCTTAGTACTTATCTATGAACCTATAATCTATGCATTCAGGGTAGGTGTGTTAAATGTGTGCATGAATATACCATCACCATTACATGCCCAGTGTGTTGGCAAGCATCTACATAAGACATACTCTCCAGCTACAGGCTGCTGCCTTGGTGGTATCCTGGAGGGACCTACATAAGAGGGTGAGAGATGCAATGTCAGTGGCCACACCTGTGGCAGTGCTACAGGGTGGGTGCAGTATTACAATACATCAGTGGTACATTTCCACAATACTACCACATCTGGACATCTGTTTATCACTACAATGCAGCAACACAATATATCTGTGACATGTCAGATATGCATGATCTACCTATACCAATGTGGATGTATACACAACAGTGGTCTACTGATCTTGAGCTTGACATGGCAGAGTTGAAGATGTTAAGATTTGCACTGAGTGTGATGAGGATGGACAGGATTAGGAATAAGTATATTAGAGGGTCAGCCCAGGTTGGAAGGTATGGAGACAAAGCCAGAGAGGCAAGATTACGTTGGTTTGGACATGTGCTGAGGAGGGATGCAGAGTATATTGAGAAAAAAGATGCTAAGGATGAAGCTGCCAGGCAACAGGAAAAGAGGAAGGCCTAAGATAAGGTTTATGGATGTGGTGAAAGAGGACCTGCAGGTGGCTGGTGTGACAGAGCAAGATGCAAAGAACAGGAAGAAATGGAAACAGTTGATCTGCTGTGGCGCCCCCTAATGGGAGCAGCCGAAAGAAGAAGAAGTATAGACATATATATATATATATATATATATATATATATATATATATATATATATGTATATGTATGTATATGTATATATATATAGTTGCAGACATATATATATATATATATATATATATATATATATATATATATATATATATATATATATATATATACACATACATATCTATATATGTGTGTGTGTGTGTGTGTCTGCGTAGATATATATATATCTACGCAGACACACACAGATATACAGATATATACAGATATATATATATATATATATATATATATATATATATATATATATAGAGAGAGAGAGAGAGAGATATACAGCTATGATTGTAAACAGCACACAAGAATGAGATATGTTCACAGGCTATGCCAATGGAAGTGAGGAGTCCAAGCAAGAAACATGAAACATGTAGCATGCCCTTCCACCCCCCACCCCCCAGCCGGACTCAGGAAACATACACGCAAACAATGTAAAGAGTCCACTGCTCCACAGACCACAGGCAGGATACAACTGGGGGCCTAGTGAAGTCTAATCTTGGAACACAGACTGGAGTGTCCCTTGCGGGACACCCCAAAAATTGCCCAGACCTAAAGAAGGTGATAGACTGGCCATTTTGGCCACAGTGTATACAGACTCAAAATACAAGGGTGGGAAACCCTGATGACCCATGGGCCAAGACAATTGTATGAAATGGGTCCCACGAAGTGGAGAGTGGGCAGCGTGTAGTGGTGTGTCCAGAACAGACCAGGTCCCAGAGTAAGGATGGGTGCTGCTGAGGAGGCGAGGCTGGGGGAACTATGGGTAGCTACTTATGGGTCTAGGTGTGCAGATGTTGGCTGATGTGGGCCTATATGGACAGCCCTAGGGATGTAAGCGAATGTGTTCATTGGGCAGAGGCATCGCCCAACGAGCAGCCACACTCACTACGAGTTCCACTGCAGCAAAGTGTACTCCGTATGTCAAGGAACTAAATAACCAGATGTAGACTTATATATGTAGAGGTATGTGTGTGTATATCTACCCATAGCGACATAGAGATAAGCCTCTCCCTCTCCGTAGTACAAATGTATACATACAGAGACAGAATACAGATACATACCCACATATAAATATATACATATGCAGACACCCATAGACTCATATGTCGTTAGATATATATATATATATATATATATATATATATATATATATATATATATATAGCAAAATATAAATATACATGTATGTATACATATACAGATATATCTGTATATAGTAATGTAAATATATATATATATATATATATATATATATATATATATGTGTGTGACAGTAAATATACACATGTATATAGCTAGTATATAATACTGCAGTTATGAGTAACATATGTTCACAGGCCATGCATATGGGGGTGAGGGGTCCAATAAACAAACATGTAACACGTAGCATCAACCCACCCCCCAGCTAGACCGTTGAGACATACAGACACACAATAAAGGTAAACACACCACTACTTCCCAGACCAGTGGCAGGATATCACCAGTGGGAGAGTCCTGCAAGGTCTAATCTTGAAACATCGATGTCCTTTGTGGGACACCAAAAATAATGATCAGAGCCAGTCCCGGTAATGACTTATCAAACCAGGCTGTAGATTTACACGGACCAGTAGATTGTGCAAGCCTGATAACCCATGAGTCAACACAACTTACATGTGTCCCGACACGGGAAGAGTGGGCAGTGTGTAGTGCTGTATTTATACCCCACCAGCACCCACAGTAAGGATGAGTGCTGTAGAGGAGTGGCAGGTGGGGGAACTATGGGTATGCAATTATGGGCCTAGGCGTGCAGCTGTTGGCTGCCAAAGTCATATGAGGACCGCCCCAGGAATGTAAGTAATATTCTGAAATGGGCATAGCTGACACCCATACCTCCCAACCCCTAAGAGCACATCCACTGGACAGGCCATAAACCATTGGGGAACAAATAGGCACAATATCATTGAACTGTCCCCGATTTCCAGGGACATCCCTGATTTTGTCTCTGTCCCACTTAAACCCTCCTAAAACTTGTGACATTCGGAGGAAAGGTGGTGAATTACACATAATGGATAACAACAACAATTAAGAGTCATAAACATCATTTAATGCAGAAAATGTGTATGAATTCATATGTTCTGAGTCTGTCAATGTGACAGGTTAATAGCACCAATAATTTAAATGTGTCCCTGATGTTGTTATGCTGTGTCCCTGATTCACTTTTTATTTTCCCCAATCGTATGAGAGGTCTGATAGGGACAAAACGCACATATTCCACTGACAACCTTAGAAAGATGATAGAATATTAGGTATGCAGTAGCATGACTTGGCTGAAGGATGTGGGTCCCTAATCCCATTTACTTGTTCGTATTGAAGAGTCTCAGTTCCCATGTATTAGCCAGATGGGTGCAGATTGTAAGAGGAACACACCAATAATATGAATCAAACCCTGGACAGGCCATGGATTCCATACAGTCGAACGGCATGCCGTCATCTAATGGGCAGACATTCCCAATACTGTAGGCATGTATTCCGATGTAATAGGCATCACAAGGTAATATCGTAGTCCTCACTTCCACCCAGGGGTGTAAGTGTCAGATGCAAACACCAAATGTAGTGCATTTGCATTTGTGGGAGCAAGCGGGTGTAAGCCTGTTTGGGCACCAGTATGCGAGTATTACACTGGTAAAGCAATGTAGAGGCTAACTGAGTGTAAGAAACTGTAACCAGAGGTTAGCATTGCTTAGCACCACGCAAACCCATGCACACCCGCTCACAACTGCTTTAATGTGTCTTAATCACTCCGTATCCAATGGCCTTGTTCTGCCCTGCAACAAAATATACGGCCTCTGCAAGGCTCAAAACCAGGACCCTGCACACACAGCTAATGTGATTTACCAATAAGCCATGGCAAATATGCAGATATCGGACCTTATCACAAACATATCATCCAGTGAAGTCATTCAACGGTATAGGAAATGTATTCCATCATGTAGATGTATGTGTGAGTGTTTATGTCCAGCATATTGGTACAGACATATATAGAGATATATCAGGAACATACCATGTGACAACAAAGCATTACAAATGAAGGGAAAGGGAAACACCAGCGATGCCTGTATTATGTAGTGGTGTTGTCCTATGTAATATCAAGACTCCCCCAGACAGACATGTGTCATTCATACACGCAAACATTTGTACAGTGGCCATATACATCACTCTGTGCATGTTATTTACATTAACACTACAGTTCCTGTCCAATCATTATGTGAGAACAGTACTCTTGCAAGGTGCTGTGTGTGACATCATCATCATGATAAAGGTAAATGGGGTAACCATAGAGGGACCGGTAGTGTTGTGTGTACAATGGGGTCGTCTGCATAATGTGTACCTGGAACATTAAGGAGTCATGTGCATATTAGGATAGTGCACTTGAGATACAGGGGTGAGGACAACAGGAGTATGTTGTGATGCATATTAAAAGGGTTACATGTGTCCAGTGGACAAGTGTGTGAAATGGACAGCTATTTATGGGGCAAATGTTGTTCTAGGAACAGATTGGCCTTGTGTTTCCTTGGGTGAGAGTGGGATGTGGGTGAAGGGGAGTAGGTATGACCGTGGAGGATAGGTAGGGTAGGATGACAGACAAGACAGCATACAGGGTCGGTATATGACACATGTGGGGGAATACACATCAGACGGGGAGGGGTGATTGGCATTCACAAGCCCATGAGCCCCCAGATGTAAACAGTGGGATGGAGGTCCCCAGCCATGGGCAGCCACCACTGCACCAAAACAGCTGCAAAGGTGGCAGTGCTGGGGGCTGTCCAGGAGGGGCAGCCTAACCCTGTAAATGTAACACTCTGCCCTTGAGCTGGTGTATCTGGCCTCATAACCCCTTATTGAGCCCCCGACACACCACTTCCAGGACCGTACGACAGTGGACATGTTCCTGTCTGGACCTGCTCTCAGGGGGACAAGCCCCATCCTCAGTGGCGGTACCACCAGAAGGTGGTGCAGAGCCAATAGAGGTGGAGGTCCAAGGCTGGGCCCCAGATGTGCTGGTGCCTGGTGCCATGGCCAGCTGAAGTGGGACAGGAGGTTCTGCCAGGACCTCCAAACCCATACAGCCTATGATATTGCAGTTTAAACACAGATATGACTTAGTAATAGTCAACAGCATTCAGGATTACTTACAACAGCATGCATAGATATGACCATCAACCCAACACAACAGATGGTATACATCTGCAGAGGGAGCACAACACATGCATATATACTGCATGGCATCTGTACAAAGTGTAGAAGACATGCAACTGCAGCTATGAACAGTGGCCCATTCTTGGCATGTCACTGGAACCCCAGACAGTGTTTGTCATACCAGTGTTTCATGTGACATATGCCCAGTCAGGGATGCGATGGCAGTAACACATCACTATCACCATGTACTGGCTGCAGTCCTCACATTATGATCCCGCTGTTCCCAGATGTGTGTTCATTGAGTAACACAGGAAACAAATGGTTCCACACACTGACCAGTTCACAGATGGCCCTACAGATGGGGGCCCCTCATGAACAGAGCACTGTCTTGTCAGTTTTAAAACATGCAGAATAACCATTACCACACACAACTTGTTAAACAGGCAGTAGTCTCAATAATGCATAGCTACACTTACATGCTGTTGTCATGTCTGACACATCACCCTTCTGTCTTTAGGCTATTTCCCCACTGTGTATGTTGTTTGAGGAACATTCAGATATCATCTGTGATGCCATTTCCAAACTCCAGATCCAGGTACCACTCACAGCGACTCTCATGGGCAAACACCAACACGATGTCCCTGGATATTGTACTGTGCTGTTCATGTGAAAGGCTATTGGAACATCATCACAGCTGTTCCACATGCAGTCAGCTACAGGAGGACTGCAATAGGTGCAGAGGCCATCACCTGATCATGACCACCACTTAGGGTACACAAGCTGCTGCTGAGCAGGTGTACACCTCCACATCGACCAGAGAGTGTGTGGAAGGGACAGACAAAGGCAAAGAACACCAGAGAAGGGCTTGGAGACCAAAACCTAAGCATCGTCTGTCACACACCTACCAGTACAGGGGTCAGACCCCTAACCGACTAGTAATTACTATTACAAGTGCATGCAGTTACTCCATGTGCCACAAAGCTGACATGTTGGTGTGCTGTAAGAACACATATGTGTGTTGGTGAGTGACATCTGCAACAGAGATATAGTAGACATACATTAGGTGTAGCACACATGGCTGTCCACATGAACGGATGTCATTGTCAACACAACCACATTCTGTAATGGACTTACATTGACACTCTTTGCAAGGCCCACAAATGCACTCTCTAACTACTTAGTTTGCCACACTGCAGTAATACACAGGTACTACATGCGCGACAGGGGATATTCGGAGGTTCTTGGGCTAGGGCATGTAAACATGTTTGACATCTGTTGGTATGCCAGTGGGAGTTATACTGGGAGTGACTGTGGTTGGGAGCATCATACACCACACGCAGACATAAGGTGCCAGTACTGACATGCATGTGTGCATTGCTTCATGGGTGTGTAGTGGTCGGCTGTGCAAGATGGCTGTACAAGGCTGGGTGAGGGGTAATCCTTGGCATCACAACACCCAACAATGGTGTGCAGTGGGGTACAGGGGCGTAGTGTCTGCAATGTCCCACACAGATGGGTATTGTATGAACTTCCCTGACATCCTGGATATCATTGTGTATGGCCATAGCTTTGCAATGCATGCTATGTCTGTGTTTGATAGTCCTTGACATGGACATTGCCTGGGATGTGCATGTCCCACAATAATGTACAGTGACATGTACAGGTGTACCTGGTTTGGCCGGCACATGTTGTGTACACAGACTGTTATCCTTTGATATGCTAATACTGGCCTGGTGTGGCAGGACCTGCTTATAATCAGCAGGATGACCCTGCACCTGCATTGATAGCATGATACAGGTATTCCATGGTGTCAGTGGCATCAGTCCATTACAGGGCACATGTGTACGCCATTGTATGGCCTCTGTGGATCACATTTGATGGCACCACATATGTTAGAGGCATCCAGTGGGGAACATAGTGAAGGCACATTGTCTGCAATGATGTGCCTATTATACTGCTGTACAGGGTGCCATGTCCTCTGCAGCCCACTGCAATTACACCATGCCTACTATCTGCCATCAATGTGCAGGGAACTAGCAACATAGCAGGATATTCTAGGCTAGTGTGTTTGTGTATGACACATGGGTTCTGGACATATTCCGGGTACTAGTAGGGTTGCATACTTTGTTCACCAGGCCTTTTTGCCAGATGTAGGGGTATGGCTTGCTAACACAGTCCCGTGGCTGACTGACTGCTGTACTCCTCATGAGGTGGGCATTGTGACATAAGACGGACGCCATATCGGAAAACTACAAAATCCACTTCCCAACATGTCCAGTGGTTAAACACACACAGCCACTGACAGTCAAGCATACACACACACACCTGCCATATTCTGGAACTGAACCCCTACCTAACTAGTTTATCACACGACAGCAACACACAGTAACAGCACATGCTATGGAGAATACTGGATTACAGTAGTCCTAGAGGTGTATTCCTAGGAGGGTGACATCAGCAGGATTGACAAAGGTGGTCATGTGTATTGTACAGAGTGTGCATACTCTAAAAAGCATTGTTCTTGTCTCAGGCAGACAGACACACCCAGTTGGACTATCTTGGAATAGAACCCCTACTTAAAAAGATTATCACACTACAGCAATACGCAGTTACAGCACGTGCTACTGAGAATACTGGATTACAGCACTCTTAGAGGTGTATATCTAGGTGGGTGACATCAGCAGGATTGCCAAAGGTGGTCATGTGGGTTGTAAAGAGTGTGCATACTCTAGAAGCATTGTTACTTTCTCAAGCAGACAGACACTCACGCAGTTGACCTGTCTGGGATTAAAACACCTACCAAACTAGATTGACACACTACAGCATTACGCAGTTACAGCAAACGTCATGGAGATTACTGGATTACAGCAGTCCCAGAGGTGTATTCGTAGGTGGATGACATCAGCAGGATTGCCAAAGAAAGGCATTTGAAGTGTACTGCGGGTCGTACATGTCTGTTACCTGTGTGTACCTTACTGTCACGAAAACACATTTACACCTGCTTACAACTGCTTAAAAGTGTCTTATGCAGTCCTAATTGACAGTATCAAAAAGGCTTGCAAGTCCTGTACCCTGGGCCATGCACACTAAGGTCACTGGATGCACCACTAAGCCATCTGGGTTGTACACATGTTGCATGGAGTCTATAATGCACATCCTACCACAGGTATTCCACAGTACTGAAAACACATGGGTTGGTCCTTTTGTGTACATATGTACAGTACCCTTGAATGTACTGTACTCTGTTTGCCTTGGAATGTGGCTATATGGGTAAATGTGACCTAGGTATTATCCACACACAGGTGTAACATGTTCTCAGGCTCGTCATTCAGTCATCACAGCCCGGAATGACAGACACCGGACGACCTCATAATAACAGCAGGACATTGGCTCATTGATTTGGTCTAGCAGTTGTCACCCATACCATGATATCACTGTGCATGGCATTAATGTGCTTGGTAGCAAATGCCCCATGTAAGGTGACGGACAGCAGCTGAACTTGTGTATATGACCAATGGGAGATATACTTAGGGTAGCAGTCCTGCTAATAATGACAACTACTACCACAGCTGGCAGAGGTCATCTTGTCACCTGCACCTCAGTACCATTACACAAGGTGGCTCACACATTATACTTGCACATTCCACTGTTCCAGATATAAAGCCACTGTCCAAAACCTGCTATGAATGTCAAATGTCCTACACACAGAAGTAACACCCTGACACCTACATGTCAATTGCATTGGATGACTATGCTAAACCGTGCTAGATGTGTGGCTTTAGTAATCCATTAGCTCAATGTAGAACCTGCAATGGGGAATACCAACATCTGTGCAGTGAGGAACACCTGGCTGAAGGCTATGTAGTGCACAATTGCACTACCACCATATAACGCAGATCCAGACATGTGGGCCATAACAGTGGTATGGACCATACCAGGTGGTGGTTTACACATATTCATAAAGACTGCTCACATGTACGGACCACTACTCCAACATAACGCATCACAGATGAGTCAGATACAGGTGACAGTGGCAAATGCAGCATTCTAGGTTGCATCCACATATACATCCAGCACCTTGTTCCCAGACTACCAACACACATCCATATGTGGTATGACATAGTATGGTAGACCACCAGATAACCCTCAATTGGTGGACTGTACCTAGGCCTACATCAACTGTGCAATGTACCCATGTACAGACATAGCTGCATAATGTGTTATGCAAAGCAATAATACCACTGTTTGTAACCTGCTCAGTTGTACACATACCAGGGCCCCTCAGATGTTGTCAGCATTAACACGGTTGACTGTTGCTGTACACCAGTAACCAACACCCTCCTGGTTGGATATGACCTAACCGTACCTGCCCTGGATATGTACATCCCAAACTCATGCAACAGATATCACATTACCATAGCCTTTGTTTACCTTTCTACATTCAGGTGGCTACAGTCATTACACACACATGCACATGGCAAATGGCATGCTAACAGTACATAAGGATCGATATCTATGTTTACAGAGGTAATATCCCCTCTCTACTGGTCACCCATGACACCTATCATATCATACAACACCCCATGTGGCATGTATGTCTTTAGACATGTCCACCTAATGCAATGCCTACAAACATACCCAAATACCAGGACCATAGGACATACACAAGGCCTGTATTGACAGACTCAGGGATATCCAGCTCTGCACTGTATGTTCCCGAGTAGTCACTGGTGATATGTTCATGACATGTACAGCCATGTGTGGCCACAGCTCCTACATATACCCCATGTCAACAATTACAAGCCATGCATGCTGCGTGCTGTCTGGACATTAGCCTTAGTACCATAATAGCCAGTACATGCTGGGGTGAGATGTTTACAAGCCACAGATGCTCGGCTATTTTTCACACATGGCGTGGGGAAGGTGTGGAATGTATCCTCTTGACCTGCTAGTGCACGTACTGATGTGGACCGCATATGTGTACATGTATTGCTGTTTGTGTAGATTCCATGTGTGTCCAGTGTTTGATGTCTGAAGGTGACTGTTGTCTTAGTACATCATGCTGTTGCAATACAGCCTGAACATTGCCAACTGTATATGGTGATATGGTCTAAGTACAATAAGTCGTACATGAGGTATGGATGGATGTATGGGCATGACTACTAAGTGGTGGGGCTTTGCAGATGAATGATTAAATGAGGACAGCTCACTGGTATGTTAGAACCAGGCCTATAATAACGTGTGTACCTGCTAAGGTCAGGTATTGTTAATTGAAGTGGAAGACAGACAATGTAGAATGTTGTAAGGGTGACTCCGAAGGCAAAGCCCATGACACCTGTAACAGTAATACCTCTCCTGTGCATATATTGTGCATATATCAGCACAGTTGTCATAGGAAAAAGTCAGTAAGCATTATACCAGATGTAATAGTGCTGTACTGCTGTAGTACCTATCATGAGATAGCCATGTGTTTGATTCACAGTACTGGCACGTGTGGGTGTGTGTCCATATATGTCACATATGGTTGGGAACACATCCCACATATTATGACTCTCCTGAACACTGTTGGTGACACCAGTACAGAGTGAAGTGTAGAAAGAAAGCCATAGGCAGGTGGTTGAACCACACACATGTAAAGTGTCTGTATGTGTGTGACATAGGTGTATATCTTTGTGAATGCTGGTGTGTGTGTGTGTGTGTGTGTGTGTGTGTGTGTGTGTGTGTGTGTGTGTGTGTGTGTGTGTGTGTGTGGCTGTCTGGTTCCTAGAGTAAGGCTGTATGTTACCATAGTGGAATGTTAATGCCCTCTCCCCCATCAATTCAAAGCAGTGTAGCATGCCTGTTGATAACATCAATCATAGACGGGCATACTAACCACCTGTTAACATGCACTTCCTGGGGTGGGACCTGTTGTTGCATAGCCTACTGATGGACCCCCCCCCTCCCCACATACACTCACTGCACTTTAGTATCCCCTGTCGATGTCCTCAATCTTAGGCCATTCCAACTACCTGTACATGTGTAATCTCTGTGGTGTGTCTTGTAATTGCGTAGTACTATAATGATGATATGCACATAGGCAGGGTTTGACATCCGAATACTGGCAACTGTGTGCGTCAGAGTGTGTGTTACTGTGTCTGGACTCCCTGAGTGTGTGGGTGTGTCTGTGTTTGCATGCTGTCATGGCAGTGGGTATTACTGCTTCCCAATGTGATGCCACTATTTCCACTGGCCTTTACCCTTGTCATCCGGCATACCACACTTTTAACCACTCCGTGCTCCAGGTAATTATACCTGTGATGTCACCCACTATGGATGTGACGGCTATGAACACAGTAGCTTACTACACAGCTATCATGCTCTTGGATCATTAGAACAGTAAACATAATTAAAGCATGGGAGAATATAACTGTGATGTGGAAGCTACAAAGTGCATGCAGGTATTGTCATAATGACCTGTGGGTAGTCAACATGTACATATGGGACTCCTGCATACACCAACATCCCCCAACACATGCAACTACACCCGAAAGAGGAAGGCAGAATATCAAAATCAACATGCTGTTAGTGTTGTTACACATGATACATGCTGTCAAATGTACAAAATGCCTTTCAAAACTGCAATACATGTTATGTCTGCTGCCTGTCAACACTACTCAACAATATTATCCTACAATTGTCTACCTAGTATGTTCACCCTGTGCATCAGACTATATGAACATGTTCCTGCACTGATAGTGTGGATGACAGGGATGCAGCACAGGCATCATCATATGCACAGGTTGATAATTCTTGCCAGAGGCATAGGCTGTGCCATTGGATGACATCATGCATTTGTGTTAGGGCCTGTGATATCATTGGGTATTTGTGGATGTTATGTGTGTGTGTTGAGGTGCCCGACATTTGTTTCCAGTGTGTGTGCATGCATGCACACAGGTCTGGCATGAGGCTGGCCTACATAGGGGTAATATTGACAGCTGCAGACTGTGCAAGGCAGGTGTCAAAGTTCATGGTGTCTGGCCATGGCCACATGACCTGCGCCTGCCAGAGGTTGCACGGGCACTACCAGGGAGAGTTCCAGATTGGGTACCATCTGATGACACATGTCCACTGGAATCGTTTCCCTCTTGGGACCATCCAGGACCACGTGCATGTGGCCTGCTGTGACCTGGTGTGGACTGCACAGCACCAGCAGCACTGCTGCTGCTACCCCCACTATAGGAGGGGGCATGTCCAGTGGCATGTTCACGTAGACCTTCAACAGGTGATGTAGCTGGCCTACATCCACGTGCCCGATGCCTTGCACCCACCAGATGTTCCAGCACAGACATTCCATGCTTGAGGATTGACATGCCATGGTCAAGGACTCCCACCATGTCACCCAATCTTCTATACAAAACATTTGCAAGGTGATGGTGAGCATTTGCAAGTGCCTGGATGTTGTTGGTTAATGAACGGACAGCAGCCCTCTGAAGCCTCAGACTGTCTCTGATGTGCCGTTCAGCACATGCCTGTTGCTCCATTACAGCCCGAAACATGCGTCTGGTGACACCAGCTGATGTGCTTGGTCCCGAAGGGGCATGTTGACCAGTGGTCCTCCTATGAGCAGCGCTGGGCACATGCCTGTGTGGGACATCACCTGTCTGTTGACTGGGAGCATAGTGTGCAGGCACACCTTCCATAGTCACCACACTTCCCTGTTCCATGCTAAAACCCGCCAACTGTCCTTCCTCTATGGCCGGTGGTGATGGGGTATGTGCAGGCAGGGGAACTGTGTGCGAGGATAAGGGGGAGACAGGTGGAGTGGCAACCAATGGCACAGATTCAGCCCTTGACAACCCTGCCTGTGCCTCAATCATACTATCATCATCACTGCTAGAGTCTGTGGTGATACTAACATCAGGTGGACCGCAGGAGGGCAGCGCACCTACATCAATACCTGTGAGGGGAAGACAAAAACTGTACATTACAAGTTTTACCAGACACACACACAGACACATACACACACAGACACATACACACACAGAGACACACACATACAGAGACACACAGACACACACACAGACACACACAGACACACACAGACACACACACACAGACACAGACACACAGAGACACACGCACATGCACAGACAAACACAGACACACACAGAGACACACATACACAGACACACACAGACACACACAGACACACACAGACCAGACACACACAGACAAACACACACACAGACACACACACACAGACACACACACATACAGACACACACTCACAGACACTCACAGACACACACAGACACACATGCTACATGAATGTGAAATGGCGGTTGGCATTCAGATTAGACAATTATAGTTTCAGCTTAGGCAATTATAGTGGTAGTCATCATACATCCCTGAGTTGCACACAACAGCATGCATGTGGTATAGCAGACGGCATGAGCCTTACATGATTATAGTGGTGGTTAGCATACATACCTGTATTGCACCCTTTGTGTTACTAGCCTATGCCCCATACCTGCAACACAATGCATGCTATTTGCACTATTGCACTGCACTGCCATGGTGTGTGCAACATGCACCACATGTTAGCAGACCATCGCTGACCTTTGTACATCTGCCACTGATGCTTTGTGTTGGCCACCACCCCTATGTGTGAGGACATGAGCAGTAGGGTATGTCAACTGTATACTGTGTTTGCCTGAGCCTTAGCTTGCATATCTCTCCCAAAGCAGTGCATGTCTGTTCAACATTATTCTGCCTACCCCTGAGCTGAGTGTAGACATTGTGCATGTGGCTGTACACACCAGTTTGACATGGCTGTCTGTACTTTGCAATGGTGCCACAGAACAGCACAGGTGTACAGTACACCAGCCTGCTGTGTGGCGTATGACCTTGCCAATCACATGTACTATGACATGTCTTCTGCTGACGTGTTGAATGACATGCATACATGTGTAACACAATGGTGTCCTTTCCAATCTACAGTACGGTAATGGTGTCCCAATGCAGGTACGTGTTATACTAACATGGGCCTTCAGCTGATGCAATGTTGTCTGTCCACCCTACATATATGCTGGGACATACTGCACATTGATCTGATGTGCATAGCCATTGCAGGGCATCATGTGGGTCCACAACTGCTATCAAGTGTGAGCTACTGACACGCTTCATAGCCATGACTATGTTCACATACAATACATATGCAATGTGGAATGTGACCCACATCACTGAGGTGTATACACAATAACCCTAATGTTGAATGTGTGACACAGGTCACAGAAGGGTATAAGGATGACACCCCTGCATATCTGCAACCATATTACTGATACCTGCCAACTATGCCCACACATGGCTAACATACAAGTTCTCTATGCCCCACATGCCATCTGTGTATCTCACACACATGAGGAGCAGGCGTGACAGTGATGTCTGACACCAGCAAGGTGAATCTACTGTATCTGTGGCAGGATGTTGAGATATGTGTATGTTGTGCAACACATGTATGTATTTGGATACTGTATAGGTGTATGCTTCCATGTCGTGACACACTCCAGATGTTCAGACATGTTATGTGGTGGTTTCATGTTATGCCTACATAAGCTGTGCACAGGCCTGTATGATGTTTAGTGTTTCACATCTGCAATATCACCATTACACAAATGCCATAGCTGTATTGTGTCTTGCCAATGTACAACAGGGTGTACATACATGCACATCACTTCTACTGTGTACTTTGCTTCATGTCTCTGACCATCCTCCATGGCCATGTGTACACATGTGCAGTCCAATGGTTGTGATGGCCATCATCTTTCACATGTCAGTGTTATCCCATATGACATACACCCATAGATGTCATATGCTTCACTGAAGACAGGATTATGCAGACAAAGGGTGGTATGTATGGAATGTGAGACTTGTTTTGCAGGATAGGTGAGCAGTGTTGCAGTCAGCCCACTACATGTCATGGACATGTATGGTAGCACATGACAGTGTCTGACATTCATAGCAAGGGTATACTCCACAAGGGTGTATCCTGTGGGCCAGGCATACTCCAGCTCAAATATATTTAGTGTGTGCACACATATGCTCTCTGTACAGTACTGTTCATATTCCCAACATGTGTAATGCTGATATATAGTACCTGTCCCTACAGTGGATCACACCTCCAGCATTGTATTCACTGTTGTCCACACATCTGGCAATGACAGTTTGGAAGGTTTAGTGTAGGTGTGTCATATAGTCTACAATTGTTTCACATAGGTAAACAGTGTGATGCATTGCAGGTCTGACCAGTGTCCATTGCCAGGACCACCATACATTATGTGTACATGTGTTATGGCAGATAGCATGCAATTAATATGTCCCATGCAGTATCAAGCCTGGTAAATAATAACAATCTCATCTCACACAGGCTGCTGTCACTGCAAAATGCCAGAGGTACCTAAACAGGGGTGTCACAGCAGTAAGATTATTCACACCTGTGTGGTAGCTACAGGGCGCAATGTCTATGTTAGCACATAAGCCAGTACAATACACTATCCTATAGAGTATGCACATCTGTGCATACATAGAGTAGCAGATTATAGTATATGGCATGTGTGCATACATGCCTTGCATATGATGTTACATTACATATTGTACAGTAACACATGTAACTATGTGATATATGGTTGTGTTTTATGTGCAGTAGTGAATTACCAGACAACTCCAGGCTCGATGGTTGAGAGACACCCACCTCCACAATACCAGCTAACACTTGTGGATGGAGGCCTGCAGGTGTCCCCAGGTTGGCCAGTTGCTCCTTGGTACGTGTGAGTGGGGGCTGGGTGAGTGGCCCCCCACCTGTTTCACCTTTTTCCCTGATGATTGCATTTGCATGCTGTTTCGCCCATCTTATCTGGTCAGTGCAGTGTCGGCGCACCTGCTGACAGGTGCGATTGTGACCACCAACATCATTTACCCTCTTGCAGAGTTCCTCCCACAGGGCATTCTACTGCTGTGCATCCTATGGTACATGACTGAAGAGCGCCGTGTGGTTGTCGAGGAGGTATGGGATGAGGACCTCTTCCTCCAAGCGGCTGTATGGCAGCAGGTGGGTACAGGGCATACCTGGAAGACATAATGATGGAGACAGGTCACAGTAACTCACAGAGAAGTACAGCAATACAGCTGAACATACATGTGTATCACATTTATTAAGTTTACAAATACATCTTTGTAGATCTACATGACACTAACACCACTGACATGTATAAGTCACACACATTTGACACCTATTGGCGATGTGATGTTATCGCCATATATGTGTGTGTCATGTGATGACATTGCTCATACACCATGTGGATGTTGTCTTGACGTGGACATGTCTGTTTGCCTTTAGTGGTGTCTTTACCTATCAGCACATGCCTGGATGTGTTCATATTAATTCAATTGACCTTAATGCGGTGTATATGCCACATCTATAGTCATACATAGCAATTAGGGACATGACCTGTGACCCTGCAGACTTGCAAGCATGTATGTGTTTTTCCATATACATCTACATAGCACTGTACAGCTGTGTATCATCCTGCCATGTATTGCCTGTGTTGCACATATGTAACACATGGGACAATAGCTAGCCTGATGGAATTCGCAGGGTTGGGTATCAACTATGGCATGTATGGTCATAGTGATGTAGTAGGCTATATGCCCTGGACCATTTATGAGCCTAGGCAGACAGGTTACCTAGCTGTAGGCAACAGACAGGTAATATTCAGTGGCAAGTTCAAGCAGTGCCACAGAACTGATACACATGGTTACTGATATGTTTGGCATGCGGTCATCACACCATGTCACAGAGAGGGACGATGTGCAGCTCTGCTGGACAGGGATGCATAGTATGACAAGACTATGTTAAGTGTATGGGACAGGGATCTGTCAGGCATGTTGTGACCCTTGTACTAGACAGGTGGATGTCCATGACGTATGTGTTTATTTGGGATCAGGGTGTGTTAAGTGTAGCATGTCCAACACATGTGGGTTGGACATGGCTTTATTCAGGGTAGGCTGCATGCTACATAGTGCAGCTAGGGATTGTGAAGGGCAGTGTAGGCCATCTACACATGGACAATAACCCTTAAAGGAAATATGTGATCTATTATGGGCCACATGGGTGTTGAGTACAGCTGAGCAGTTATCTCTATATTCCTGGATGGCACCCTGTCATGATTAGGGGTGCCACATATGGCTACGTATCTGTTGTGGTGACGTAACTATCAAAGGGAAGTACTGTCCATCTGCATCTCATGCACACAGTTGCCATTATGTTGACCGCTGCCTAGGTGGTAGTTAAAGGGTACAGGGTTTGTAACATAGGGGATGAAAATTCAATACTTAGCTGTCAGAATGTGGCCACACATCACACACCACACATATGACACACTAAGGCCCTTCTGTATGTTGAACACAGCACAAAATGAGTCGACTATTGCTCCTAGTTCATAGTCATTTGCAGACATTAACAGGCTGATGCCTTCTGTTTAGTCTATGTGGTATAGATACTAAAGAGGGGGCATACCAGGAATGACCCCTGTATTACTGAGGCTGACACTGGTTTGATGTGCGTGTATTCGCCGGACACCCTCTGTAGTTTGGGTTCTGCCAGCATTCCAGCTGCCAAACACTCCTGTGACATAGGTATATACACCTAGTTTACTGAGTGTAGCTGGAACACAGTATGGGTGATGGTGTCGTACGACCTGGCAAGGTCATGATATGCAGTGTGAATCAACCCTACTGTCATCTACATCTGTACCGAGTATATCAATTACATTGACTATGGTTCATGGCCATTCAGACCAGACTCAGCAGGGTAGTTGTGCACTACGTCCCATTATCAATGCTGTCTCCCCCTTTGTGGGGTGTGATATCTGTTGCTGTGCACCATTCAGTGTGTACACAGCCTGACATGGAGCTATGATTGAACATGATG
The DNA here is from genome assembly GCF_019279795.1 of Protopterus annectens. Lineage (NCBI taxonomy): Eukaryota > Metazoa > Chordata > Ceratodontiformes > Protopteridae > Protopterus > Protopterus annectens. Next base: position 1,273,872,814 of record NC_056733.1, read on the forward strand.
AGTATGTGGATAGCTGAATGTTCTTACATTTGTGTAAGATACATCCTGGAATGTTGACAGGTCCCATGAAAGCTGTATGTATGGCATTAAAGAGTGCAGCTTGTATCTTCATAGTCATTAGTACAGGGGCCCTGTAGTGTACATGGATATATTACTAAGCGTACCTGTTGGGGGTGGGGGGGAGTGGGTTTAGGTTCTCCAAGTCCCTATCAGGATGGGTGGGTGCTATTTCTGTAGGTGCAGTACTTCCCATGCCATAGTGCTGTGCAGCACTGCAGGTCTTGTTGTTGTCATTACGATTAACGACACAGCTATAGAATGCTTTGTGCTTGGTCTCATAATACGTGGCTGATTGGTTTCATGGTAGCTTTGCGTGGTTTCATATGGTGTATCTGCATCTTACTGAGGCTGAACAGGGATCACCTACACTCATGTGTGTTTGCTCTTGCAACAGTTACTACCTCCTGTGGTACAGTTTAAAGCATGGTACCACCAGTTTGCCTACTTGTTTGTTTTGGGTTGACTCCTGGTTCTGTTTCAATGGCACAATCTCTGCACATATGTAACTGCTTAAGTTTCATTTGTGTAGTATTCAGCATTTGCGCATGCATTGTCCATCTGCATGGGTGCCATGGCACTCACCGCTCTGCTCTTAGGGAACATAACATTGCATTGGAGACTAACTGTGTGTAGCATACTGTTAGCCCTGTTTGTGTGACTACTGTGATCCAGGTCAGTGGGGTCGATGGAATCCAACATGCATTAAGCTCAGGTGTTGGTACACAAGGAGTCTTCACAGTTCATAAAGGAATAGTTGAGTGTAGCCAATAGTATGGTTCTGTCTCAGACCTATTCTTCCCCATTACAGCACATTATGGCAGTTGGGAAGTCCGCGGCCTGGTGGGTGGTCTGTCTCAAGGTGCATTTTGAATTCCACCTTGGCACAAAGGTAGTTGCTCAGCATAATGCATCTGATGTAATGCAAATGCAATTAGTGTGGGTGTGTACATATCCTTCAGGAATATGGACACACCTACGGTTTGTGTGTTGCAATAAAGGATAATGGGCAAGTGGTGAGGTATGTGTTATAACATGGTCATGCAGGTGTGCTCTCCGTAGCGTTGAAACATGTCTCAGCCACTGCACAGATATATTCTCCATGTTAGGAATTGACATATGTGTGTCCGTATAGTGTTTCCAACATGAATCATTGTGTGGCGAGACCCGCAGTGTATTGCTTGGCTGTTCCTGTAACAGCAGTGGACCCTCACCTGAACCATGCATGATGAAGGCACTATAGGGGAAGCATGAGCCCTAGGCAGTATCCAGATTCCCAGGGGTGACAGATGCAGCCCATGTCTGGGAAAGCATCATGGTCTGTCAACCATATTATCCCAGGATGACAGATACTGGATACCCTGTGACATGCACCGCTACACTACACAATTGTGGAATACAGTCCTTTTGTCCCTGTACTGCAGTATCATTCTGGCCAGTGGCAGAATGTTACCCAGGCCTTGGGACATACCTGCATGGTCTACAAGACCTGACAGTTCCTACATGTGTTTACATGCTGTCTAGGCTACTGCATCACAGGTCCTGCACAACAACATGGAATATGCCAGAGCCATGTGTATATATCTATAGGTGGTCTGAGTGTATGAGTATGTGGCTAATCATGTCAGACAGGCAGCTGATAGTATGTATTCCCTGATATAGGTCAGTGTGTAACATAGTGCTAGGGTTTGCACTCACAAATGAGTACTGTTGGGCATGTTTCCAGTCATGTGTTCAGAGGTGTGGCACAATTATGCAAACTAGGTCATACAGTTTGTGTATATCGGTGTCTGTCTCTTCCTGCTTGGGGGGGGTCACTTGTTCGACCAGATACTTAGCTGCGTCTGTGAATGTGTGTGATTACCGATAGTGTGTGGGGGTGTCTTTACTGTGTTCTGGTAAGGGTATGTGTTGGTTGTGTTGATGAGCTGCATGTGTTAATCTACACCTCATGACTGTCCAGTTCAGACATGGCTGTAGACTGGGCTGCCGTCCAGCTTATCCCTGTAGCTGCATCCCAGATAATGTGTGGGGTGTGGTGTTAGGTGGTTCTGGCAGTCTACATAGCATAGAGATTACATTCCCCAAGGATGGCCTCATATACAAAGCCCACATTGGGAGACACCAGTAGCTGACTAGTGGACATGCCTGTATGAGCAGTCAGTACTACAAGTACCAAGTACTGTCTTTAGTTTATGTATTGCCTATGAAGATGTTATAGACAGTGATGCTCACATGTAATTATTTGTGTTCCCGACATGACAACACTGGCTATTATGGAAACAGTGTAGCTACCCTTAGCAGCGAACCTCCTCTGAGGAGCACATCACATCCTGTTAGTTGATTACAGATGATGCATGTGTCTACAGGTCTGTTTCCTTCCCTGGGTATATACTCACATATCCACCAGGACCATGAACTCTGTTGTGCACAGACACCCACTCCCCAAACAGAGTCATGTATCAATAGGCTCTGATGCCACTATCAACATGATCAGGATATAATCAGATAATGTGAGCCATCACCTATGATGCCGCTATTACACATGGGCAGCTGTCTCCTACATCTTACACTCCTACTGCAGATGTTACACTGGAGTTAAAGATGATGTGCAACCTGTTTCATTGCCAGTGCTGTGCACTACCTTACATACAGTATGTGCAGGCAGCTGTTAGGTTGGGCTACACAAACCTGGTAGTTCAACCAGTGTGTCTGTACTCTAAATATCCACTCTATGTAGGTGTGCACATAGCCATTTGGCCCAGCCGTGTAACAAGGGTCACTACACATTTGCATAACATGTACACATGCACAGCTGTTATTGCTTGCAAACTACAGTAGAGAGGTGGATATTACATGTGTTATGTGCATGGATAGTTACCTGGCTCTTTCAATTATCTTTGCTATCATGCTGCTAACCTGTCAGATGAATACTAATGCTATGTATCCTCTCACTGAGTATTGTAGTTGCCTATAGATATAACTACTGTTTGCATAACATATCAGAACTGCTATGTAGACTAGAGTACAGATTTACCTAGACAACTGTACATTAAACAGTTAGTGGCACAATATCCCACAATGCACGCCATATTTGCACAGTAAGCCCACCTTTAACATGTTCATCTTATTTATACACCCATACATATGTCGACTGTTACAATATAACAACATATACTATCCCCTGTTATAGCACATACTTATTGGACCACTCCTGACACTGACAGTGGCTGGACTCAAAATGGTGGGTTCTAAGCCCATAGCATCCCTTGTGGTGTATGTGGAGTGTGCCGTGTGACCTTCAGCAGTACACACATAGAATACTATAAGCATTAGTACTGCTCAACAATACATCACTACAAGTTAGCTATTTCCACTATATGCATTGATTACACTGTAATTCTTACAGTACAGATACTACATACACAAACATACTACATGTTATACATACCATCTTAGTATTCAGAGGTGTTGTTAACTAGTGTACTACTCGTTTTCAGTTCATCTTTCCATGTTTTGTACTGTCCTACAGGTAGATACAGATGGTTTGAATGTGTGACAAGGCAACCTTTTATAGTTACAGATCAGTAACATGTGCTATCCCGATGGTCAATTGGTGTTCCTATGTAGCTAATTACATGCACATCAGCTGCGCTGCTACTCCCTTAGCCAATACCATAGCTAAAGTGGAGTATAATTGAGTACTCCTCTTGGGCATTGTCCCTTTGCCTTACTTGCAATGAAGACAGAGTGGAGGTTTTTTTGGAATCCATTGCAACAGCTGTATCAAGACGAATAGTAATATATTGTGTGTAATGCCTAGAGGAGTTGGTCTAAATGTGAGTACTGCTGTTATATTTCTGAACATTGCTACCTGCGCAGGGTTTGTCTGCATTTAATACTTGTGTATATGTGTCAGCCTGGCCAGGTTATTTGACCAGCTCAAGGCTGCATAGCTATGCATAGAATGTTAGGGGGTTTACAGTGTGCTTACCAGACATATTTAGTTTGGTGTTACTGTGTATCATACTGTGCTTATAATCAGTACTCAGTAAAACTTCCTGGTGTACGAACCATTCAACCCTCTGAAACAGGATTAGTTCATACAAACCCTGTTACATCAGCGGCTGCACAATTGTATAACGGCATCTATTTCACATAGGGCCATGTTAGTGTGTCTGTGTCCAGGTATATTAAGTTTTCAGCAGATATTGTACAGCAGTTGCATAATTGGTTATGGTATGACAGTATGTATTGATGTAATTATTTCGGTTGTGTGGTAGATGTTGGTGGGTGTACATAGCACATGCAGGTGTGTAGGATCCCCTTTTATACAACGTCTATATGTGTGTGGGTGTCCTTTATCTATGTGAACACCTATCCCCTAGTGGACTAATAGTATGGTAAATGCAGGCTGATTCATTAAGGCACTATTAAATGTTTCCTGTATAGCATGCAGATACTGTTAGTCCTTGAATCCTTTTGGCAATACATCAGAATGTAATAAAGATTTGCAAAATGAAAGCTGTCTGTGTAATTCTGTCATGGATATTTGCAGTCAGTGCAGTTGTGTTGGTGACTGTGTCCATAGAACATATTTGTAATAGCATATTAGGTCATAGGTTCATAGGTAGGTACTAGGCTATTGGCCCTAGGGCCTATATAAGCCTAGCCAAAAAGGTACCCTGGCTTTCACTACCCAAGAAAATTATTTTCCTGTGCCCCTGTCAAGCAGAACCACAGAAGTGATCCCTGGAGTGAATTTCCTATTACCCATCCAATCATCAAGATTTTTCTTGAAGAGTGCTAATGAGGAGCTCTGTTTGACATAGATAGGTAGTCTGTTCCAGAGTAGGGGAAGTCTCTGGGACAGGAATCTATCCCTCCAGCATGTTCTGTTTATTGTGGTGACAAGGTTTAGATTCCTAGAGCATGTAGCTCGGAGGGATTGGGATTTCTTTAAGTGGAGCATGTCCAACAGTTCTGGGTTTGACATAGCTTTGTATGTTAGGCAGAGATTGCCTCTGAGTAGGCGATATGCGACGGAGTAAAGCTGGAGTTTTTTTAGAAGGTCTGTGTAAGGCATCTGTTTGAGGCCAGTAATCCTCTTTGTGAGGTATTTTTGCAGCCTTTCCAGTTGTTGTAGATGTCTTGTGAGGTACATACCAAAAGGGGTGTTGTACTCTATAATGAGTCTAATGAGTGATGAGTAGAGCGGAACAATGACCTCTTTTTTTCTGGATGAGAAAGCTTTTGTGATGAGGTGTGCCACATAGAAGGATTTCCTGACCACTGCGGCAATGTGATTATCAAAGGAGAGACTACTGTCCACCTGTGTCCCAATGTCTCTTATCACACTTTCAGTGTTGAGTAGACTACTGCCTATGTGGTAGTTCATGGGTACAGAGTTTTTACCAAAGGGGATGACAATGCACTTTTTGGCATTGAGCTTGAAATCATGTCTTTGACACCAGGCATCTGTCTCAGTGAGGCCCTTTTGTAGGATGTCCACATCGTTGGGAGTTTTGATTATGGCTCCTCGTTTGCAGTCATCTGCAAATTTAGTTAACCAAAGACCTTCTGTGTTAGCCTGTACTTCAGAGAAGTAGATACCAAACAGGAGAGGACCCAGGACTGAACCCTGTGGTACTCAACTTGTCACTGGTCTGACGTCTGATTTAGAGTCTGCTACTTTCACAATGTGGGTTCTGTCAGTAAGCCAGTTGGCAACCCATCTTGTGACATAGGGATTTATACCTAGTTTAGTGAGTTTATCTATAATTCCAGAATGGGGGATGGTGTTGAACGCTTTGGCGAGATCTAGATAGGCTGTGTGAACCACTTTACCCTCATCTCTGGCTTTGGTGACTACTTCAAAGAAGTCTATTAGGTTTAGGAGACATGATCTGCCTTTTACAGACCCAAACTGTGTGGGGTCCAGAGTTTGGAGATCTCTAATGTCTTTGTTTATGAGTTCCATGATGACACATTCCATGGCCTTGCAGACCAGGCTCATCAGGATAATGGGGTGGTAGTTCCTGGGGTCTGTTGTGGGTCCCCCTTTGTGGAGTGGGATAATTGTTGCGGTGCACCATTCAATGGGCACAAAGCCTGAGGTGAGGCTATGATTGAACAGGGTACTTAGGTGGGGTGCCAGTTCATTCTGTAGTTCATGTAGAAGGCAGCCTGGGATGTTGTAAGGTCCCTTGGATGCTGTGTTCTTGGCTTTGGAGTGTGAGGTTTTTACCTGTGCAGCCGTGATTACAGGAACTTTGCATTCTTCCGGTATAAAGATGGGCCCTTTAGGGGGTGAAAGGGGGATAAAGTTAGCACTGAACCTAGCTGCCAGGATGTTGGCAATATCAGTTTGTTCTGTATATTTAGTGTTATTGTGCTGTAACTCAGAGCAGATCTGAGTGTTGCCATTGAGATTCTTGACATAGCTATAGAATGCTTTGTGGTTGTCTTTAGAATCAATGGCAATTTTGTTTTCATAACTAGCTTTGGAGGATTTTATGAGGGATCTCAGCTTCTTACTGAGGCTGACCAGGGAGTTCCTCCAATCGTGGGATTTTACTCTTTTTTTTCAACAGTTTCTTTCTTCTGTTGTAGAGTTTGCTTATGGCAGAAGACCGCTAGATTGGCTTCCTTATTTTGGAGGCTAGCTTCTTAGTTCTGTTAGGGATAGCATGATCCATGCACTCGTGTAAGTGCTTATAATGTGCATTTGTGTAGGTTTCAGCAGTCGTACCTCTATTGTCCATCTGCATGGGTGTCGTGAAGTTTGCCACTTCTGTCTTAAGAAGCGTGAATTTGGCTTTGGAAACATTTTTAATGGTTGTTTTCCTAATGGGGGGTGGGAGCGGGATGTGGATGTCTAGGGTGAATAGCTTGTGGTCAGATCTGACCAACGAGGAGCTGACCTCTGGTGTGGAACACCGGTCACCCATGTTGGTGACGACCAGGACTAGGATATTGCTGCCCCTGGTGGGGGTGTGGATAAGTTGATCCAATGCATTGGAATTGATGATTTCCTGAAAACGTTGAGCAAAAGAGTTGGTACATGAGTAGTTTTCCCAGTTAATGGTAGGGTAGTTGAAATCACCCACTATTAGAGTTTTGGGTTGTACCTTAATTATTTCCAGTGTAGCAAGAAAAGAGGAGTGAGAATCTTGGGGCATGGTGGGGGGTCTGTAGCAAGCTACAATCTGGATTGCAATTTTGCCCAGGCATATACTCTTCCTATGTTATGTTCATATTGTTTGGGGGGGGGTGAATGTGTGATTGCTATGGTCCATGTTATACTCAGATGTGACCACTTCAGATGCTGTCTACAGACATGTATGTATGTGTGTGTGTGTGTGTGTGTGTGTGTGTGTGTGTGTGTGTGTGTGTGTGTGTGTGTGTGTGTGTGTGTGTGTGTGTGTGTTAGTGTGTGTGTGTGTATATATATATATATATATATATATATATATATATATATATATATATATATATATATATATATATATATATATATATAGCCGCAGTGGTGGTGCTGCGGTAGCGTTGTCGCCTCACAGTAAGATGCTGTCCGGTTCAATTCTCAGCTAAAGCGTCTTCTGCGTGGAGACATTCGTGAATGGGCGTACCTTCATTGAAGGTTGTGCATCAGGGCTGGTAACTCGGCATGTAAAAATCAACTACCAATCATTAGTGGACCAGAGTTCTGCTGTGGCGACCCCTAACCAGGAAAAGCCGAAAGACACACAAAAAAAAAAAAAAAAAAATATATATATATATATATATATATATATATGTACCTCCATAGATGTGTAGATGTTTCTAACCTATCTACATATATATGTAGACCTGTATATATCGACATGTCTCTATGTATCTGTCTATATATATATATATGTATATATATATATATATATATATATATATATATATATATATATATATATATATATATATGAGTGTACGCCTATAATTGGATACATGGCGGGTTATCCTATTTCAACACCTTCCTCCCTTTTGTGTTTTAACCTGTCTGCATACACATCTGGGATAGGTACATCCCAGGTAGCTTAGTGTTAGGTTAATTGGAGGATGGAGTACATGGTTGTGGATTCTACTCCTGGAAGGTGTTATTATTTTATCTCTCAGAGTAGGCAGTGGTAATGAAAGTGTGAATAACGCACATTTACATGGTTGTGAGCAGGTTTGCCCATGGTCTGTGCGACAGTAAGCAAAGGTCAAATGTGTGAAGCGCTTCTCCCTTTACCGTGTAGCAGCACCGCTTACCATCCGCAAACACGTGGAAACCCACTTGCAACTGCTTAAGAGTGCTTTAATCTACCTGCATCCAAAAGCCCTTATTCTGGCCCTCAAAATAACCTAACAGCTCTTGAACCCGGGGCCATGAACACCACAGTCACTGACCTTACCACTACGGCATCTGAGATATGCATGAATGTTATGGTGATTAGAATATACATTGTACTACAGACATTCCTCACTACTGACAACATATGTGACAATCAGTTGGTGTACATATGTCTGATACATGTTAATGTTCATATGTCTGTGAAAGTAGGTGTTGCAATGTGAGATGACAGGGTGTATTATGAATGAGTATGGTTCTTGCATTGTGTCCTTTTTATATTGTCCCCATACACCATGTATGCCCCTTCAGTTCACTTACTGGACATCCGACCCAGGCCCTCCTTGAGGCATGATTGCATTACCCATCATTCCTCCCCCACCCCAATCTTCACATACATAACAACCACCCCTTCTATGGTGACTTAGGTTAATATTAATTTTTATCATACCAGAGCTGCATGTGTTTTGTGTACACTCCAATTCCTTTGGAGTGCTTCTGTGTCACAAAGTGTGTTCATAGATGCATATATATATATATATGGCTATTGCTGTAACTGTATAATATATATATATATATATATATATATATATATATATATATATATATATATATATATGCAGAAGACCGACACGACGGGGACCACAACACCAGCGCCCGGGGATGCGACAATGGGAGCTGTGTGAGTATCGAGGTAGTAAGGAGGTGTTAAGATGAAGCGCTAGGGAGCAGGTAGATGTGCGGATTGTGGGGTAGGGGGGGGGGGTGGTGGAGGAGTTAGGGGGGTGGGGGATAGGGGGGGGTGGAGTTAGGTTAGTGGAGTTAGGGGAGGTAGGTGGGAGTAGGGGTTAAGGGTTTTAGGTTAGGGGCGAGGGAAGTGGGCTAGAGTGGGTTGGGTTGAGGATAGAGTAGGGTTGGGTGAGTGAGTTGGTTAGGTTAGAGGGGGTAGGTAAGTGGTGCGATAGTAGCCGGACCTTAGAGTTAGGGGTAAGGTTTAGTGTGGCATATACATATATATATATATATATATATATATATATATATATGTGTGCAGACATCACTGATACATATATATATATATATATATATATATATATATATATATATATATATATATATATATATATATATATATTGTATTAGTTTGTAACAGTAATACATCTGTAGACTGGAATGTGTTGGTTCACAAAGTACAGTACATTACAATGTACTGTACATATGTTCACAAGGCCACTGTCCCATTTGTGATCATTACAGTGAAATGCATATGGTATAAGGTGTAGTCTAAGGACCATGAAAGATGTGTACACCTCGGATGGCTTAGTGGTATGTCCCATGCCTAGAGTGTGCATGATCCAGGGTTCAACACCTGTGATGCTTTACTAATGTTTTTACTGCAGAGTAAAGCTCATTTACCCAGTTGTAAGCATGTTTAACAGTGTTTGTGTGACATTATAGCAGCAGTTAAACACAGTTAAATAAATGTCGTGATGTATAACCTGTGTGCGCAAACACAGCCACATCTGCTAACTACTCCAGATATATACCTGTCAGTGACATAACATCTCACTTTGTGCTGTCATGACATTACATTCTCTGTTGACTGTACTCTCCTCCACACATGAGTTTATATGGGGGGTTCAAATGTTTATTATACAGACAATTACTACCTATATCTGCAAGCTGTGGTTAAGGTATACTTTTGCACATGATAAACATCCCTGTCTTTGTCGGGATTGTAACCTCAAATGCACCAATACTATGCAGATGCTGTAACCATAACACTGTTGACATTAACGTTACTTCCGCCTATTTCCTGTTTAGATGATTTCTATGTGTAAGCTAGGGTAAGCAAAGGGCAGTAGCCTCCTAACTCACTGAGCTTCATGTACTCATGACATACCAACATATAACAAATGTACTGTGAGACAATACATTATATTCCTAACTACATTAGGCATAGCCCCTCAGTGACACACTTCAAGGGAAACCTTGTTGTGTGAACGAGTAACAGACTATACACCCCTGGAATCATTTGTCCCAGAACCATACAGCCAGGGGGTGGGGGAGCCTGTCCAGTTTGATAGCTGCAAGACCTGTTGGGGGAATTGAATGGTGTTGAATTGCCACATTAACATGCCCTCTTTAGATCACTAAGTGCCCCTATCACCCTCCACAACCCCAGTCTTCCACAGCTTCATGCAACTCTGCCTGGAATTGCTTCATTGGCTATGCTAGACAGAGGTACAGTTACTTCATCAATGGTGCCGGGAAGGCCAACACACTGTTGCTATGCTTCTAATTGCACTTGGGCAGCTAGATAGTAAGCTATCTGTGCACTTCTAATGTGCAGGCCATCACAGTCATAATATGCGAATAAACAGACCTTCAGATTACAATATACAGTGTGAACTCACCATGTAGTCAGGAAACAGCTGAGTACAGCACGAACATACAGAACACTGATACTTAGTCACTCCAAAAATGGCTATCTTGGAAGCTAGAAGACTTGTACAAGGTTAAGCCTTTCTATTGCTTACCACTAGGTAACCTACAAGGGAGATGACAATTAAGCAGAGATGGGGAACATGCATGCAATGATACCATACCAGCCTATGTGTCTGCCTTACACTTTGGAATACTGGCCAAGGCTATTGACGCCCCCATGGTGCCTTATTTAGGAGAGTCCTGAAGGTGAATACCAGCTCCGTAAACAGCACAATAGCAGATTCAATGTGGTTTATGCTACTCAACACCAGGGGTTGAGATCACAACATGCATGCACTCACAGCACTCCTCAGGATGGACAACATCAACATCTGTGCATTAACTGCAATCTTTCTTAAGGCTCCTGATAGCACACCAGCACTACCAGACTACAACCCATACCACTCATTTCAGCCACGGAACATGGACTGACAGACATGGAGGGGCTGTATCCATACTCATCAGGGATACCTACACCTTCAGGTAAGTGGGGCAGCATGATACCTCTGTGATCATCCATGTGCAGCTAACACCAGCCACAACAACTATGTTGCATGTGGCCCGCTACAGATCACCCTCCATGACCCAGGACCTCCACTCCATCTACCTGGAAACAGTGGAGAACATGGCAGTCCTAACACACACCCTGGCATTGGTCAATGTCAACTACCATACCATTAACCGGGACACGTACTCCGGTACTTACTTCCGGAACCAGCGCTTCCTGGAATGTATCACCTCATATGCCCTGTATCAGTTGGTAACTTCCCTAACATGGGGTGGAAGCTACTAGATGTGGTCATCACCAACATGGGCAACAGGTGCACCACAGTGGAGGTTTACTGGTCACTGGTTAGATCTGACCATGAACTATTCACTGTTTCCACACCCTAGCATCTCCCCCACCCACGGATACCACAGTGTATACCTTTCCTACAGCTAAATTTACACTACTAGTGACAGGGGTGGGGGGTTTCACAGCCCCCACGCTAAGGGGAAACACTGCTCCAGATACAGACAGATTTACAAATGCAGTCTATAAGTGCCTACACTGATGTATGGATCGTGCCATCGCTGGTAAACCAAGACTCACTCCTCTTAGACAAGGACACCGATCTTGTAGACCTCTGCAATAAACAGGCTATACTACAGATGTAGGACAGTGTTCCAGACACACAGCAAATCCCACAAAGGCTAACATCCATGACCACTATTAGTATGATACGTAGGTCCCTCATGACATCATCCAAGGCTAACATCAGCAGGAGAATATGCAAGGATTTGAAAGATAACCACAAAGCCTTCTTTGGCTATGTCAAGGATCTACGTGGTGACACACAGATTTGCAGTGTGCCAGTGAAATATAGCGCAAAATATGCTGACCCTACTGATATCCCCAACATCCTTGCAGATACATGCAGTGCATACTTCACCCCTAAAGGGCCCACAACACTACCCGTAAGGTACAGTATCCCAACCTTCAGAGACACACAGGTGGAAATGGCCCTCTCTAACAGCAGAACACAGCATCAATGGAGGCAGATGTTGACCCAGACTGCATCTTGCAAACTGTACATGACAACCCGCCCCCCCCACCTAATTATGCATTCCTACCTCAGCCTCTCCACAGGCTACATGCCCATACAATGGCACGTGGCAACGGTTATTCCACTCCATCATGGGGAAATCATAACTGACCAGGGTAACTACCACCCCGTAAGCCTGACTAGCCTGGTCTGCACTGGTATGGTTTGCATCCTCATGGCACTCATTAACAATGATATTGGTGACCTTTGGACACATGACCCAACCCAGGTCAGCTTTGTTGACTGCAGTTCATGCCTGCTGTACCTGTTTTACATCTTACATACAGTCACCAAGACATTAGATGACAGGGGAGGCGGTTCACACATGTTACCTTTACCTCACCAAGGCTTTTGACACCATGCCCCACTCAGGTATTATTGATAAACACACCAGCCTGTACATTCACCCATACATCACAGGTTGGGTTGCCAACAGGCTTACACACACAGCGCACATGTTACGACTAGCAGTCTCCAGGTCCACCTCTTGAACAGTCACGACTGGTGTCCCACAGGACTCAGTCCTGGGAGCCCTACTCTTTGGCATATACATCTCAGATGTACAGGCAAACACAGGTGGACTACGGCAGAACATGTTTGGCAATGACTGCAAACTGGGAGCCATGAGTGATAGTCCAGCTGACACAGACATCCCTCAAGGGGCCTCACAGAGAACACCACAGTGTACCACTGACACAGCCTCCAGCCAAGTGCCACTAACTGCATGGTCATTCCATTGTGGAATTGGCACCCACATATTAACACATGAGTGGCAGCCACTTTAATACAGACGAGGTAATGTGGTATCTGGGGACCAAGGTAGATAGTGATCTTCCCTGTGGCAATCATATAGTTAGGACATCCTTCTATGTAGGCCATCTGCCTACTAAAGGATTCCCATCTAGACATACTGGGGTTATAGTGCCCCTTTACTCATCACTCATCAGTCCCATCATAGGGTATAATAATCCATGTGGGATGTACCTCAGACTACACATCCAACAGCTGGGGTGTCCACAAATGTACCTTACCAAGGGAAATACTGGCCTCCAACATATGACCTATGCAGCCATACTGGATACACTACTGCTTTACTCAGCGGCATCTCGTTTACCCAGAGATGATCTCCGCTGACCAACACAACCATGTTGAACTCTGACTTGATGGATATGCTCCACCTATGGGAATCCATGTCACAGTGAGCCACACACTGTAGTGAGCTGACCTTGCCACAACAATAACCAAAAGATGCTGGAGGGACAGCTTCCTGTCACAGACACTCCCCATACTTTAGAACAACATCCCTATCTACATTTTGCAGAGCCCCTCACTAACACTCTGCAAGAGAAACCTTGGAGGGTGGATGGGGAATGGTAGATGCACCCCAGGGATCCCGCCGTTGGCTCTGCTCCACAGAGGGATGGTTAATGACTCAATGGGGTGGCAAACGCTGACACATTTTGGCTGGCCTTATGAATGGCCTCTGGCAGTTGGACAAGTACCTACCTATGAATCTATACATACAGTATCTGCATATGCTGATAGCTTAGTTTACTGTTCAGGTGTTGACTTACCTTCTACCACTGGCTGTTGTGTGTGCAATAGTTGAGGGCTGCCTATGTTGGATGCACACAGTAGACTGCCTTTACATGACAATTTACAGGTAGTCTTGTGTGTATACCATCCATTTTTATTGTGTGTGCAGGTGGAGAAAGGTGTCAGTCCCTAGGTGCCTACACTGTCAGTGTGTGTGCTATATGTTCCCTCTTTGCCAAGGCATGTGCATACTGGGCATGCCTCCATCGACCTACTGGGGCTGGCTCAGGGTGTACATGGTCTGAGTACCTCTGTGCCTGTGAGGCCCTTGGCAATGGTGGTGGGCTGTGAAGGCCTTCACCATTCTGTCCCTGCTGCAGCTGTTTCTGCAGGATCATATTGTGTAGCATGGCAAATACTATGAAGATGTGGGCACACGTGCCTGGAGAGTACCGCAAGGCTCCACCAGATATGCCCATGCAACAGAACCGTGAGTTCAGCATCCCAAACACATGCTCTATGATGATTGTGGTTTGTGTGTGCCTCATTATGGCGTTCCTGGATGGGTGTGTGTGCATTCCTGAAAGTAGTCATCATCCAAGGTTCCAGTGCATAGCCAGCATCCCCCACCAGGTAGCCATTTGGGATGTCCCCCCTGGCAAATAACCAATACAGATGTGAGGCATGCCAGATGTGGGTGTCGTGATAGCTTCCAGGGCTGCCAGCACACATATCCATGATAATGCCCTGGGCATTGCACTCAACCTGGCAGTTGATGGAGGGGTATTCCTTGTGGTTTATATAGTGCCTTACCTGCTCACTGGGTGGTGACTTGATGTGTATGTGCATGCAGTCTATTGCACCCAGTACCTCCGGGTATTCTGCCACATGGTGGAAGAGATGCATATTGCTGGCCAACTCCTCCTGCGTTCATGGGAAGTATATGTACTCATTGGCATGTGGTAACATGGCATCCAGGAACTGGTGCAGTACCCTGGTTGCTGATGTCTGTGAGATCCCCATAATATCCCCAGTTGGTCTTTGAAAGTTACCTGTAGCTAGTATTCTCAGGCTTACACATACCTTCGTATCCACTGGGATGGGTTCCCCTCTGTTTGTTCTGGGTGTGAGGCATGGCTGGCACAGCTCCAAAGTTGCTGGAGGGTATCCCTGTCCACCCTGTAATGCTCTTCTATTTCCATATCATGTAGGCCGTGGTAGGTTAGCCTTGGTCTGAACACTTGCCTCCTCCTCTGGTGCCTGAGGTGGTCGTGTGCATCATCCTCCACACCACCTTCAGTCTCCAACACATGCTGATGGATCAAAGCTATGGCAGCACCTAACATGTACATAATAAAATATCCCCGTCTGTATACACCACTGGTGCAGAGTGTATGAGAATACACAAATGTGTGTGAAGTGCTTTCAAACTTTATAGTATTGTGCTATGGATGCTGCTGATGTAAGTGGGTGTGTATGAACTATTCCGGCTGCTGCGTGTCTTACTTATGGGTTTTGCAATAAGTACTGCAAGTGTGGTGCCTTTACTGTAGAGATCTACTTGCCTGCCTTGATTACTCTGCTGCCTTTTAATTCATTTTTAGATCTGGATCCCCTCCCATTATCAGGCATGCATCCACCTGCCGTCATTCTTGTTTTGTACTTTCCGTACGCAGTCTTGGCAAATTGTGCCTTGTAGCTGATATACTGCATATCGCCTTTGTTCTGCTTTGACACTCTGCTGTTTTCTTTGCAGTACAGCCCCTCCCCTTCCCTGTTCTGCAGGTAGCTGCTTGCAACCTTGTTAGCTGTTCTCAATGGCCCACTGTAGGCTCCTAGGTGTTAATTAGCCATTTGTACTCCAATTTCACTGCTGCAGCATTTCCTTATTTCTTTCCTATATCCTTCCTATTGCAGCTGCAATGCATGATGTGCATACCCATTTACCTGGTTTACACGCATTTTCATCTCCGTTCACATGCATACTCGGTTACCTTGTGTACTCTCTGCTAAGCATAGCTATGGGCAATTCAACACACCCCTATCTTGCAGCTTTGCCTAGCTAGGCACAGACCGGTTTAGCAATGCTTCAATGTGTTTACAGCAATGGCGACATGCCCCACTCTTGATGTAATTTTTATCTCAAGGGCTCACCTCGGTGTTATAATGTTACACTGTTTTGTGCATCCTTACACCAGTGGGAAATCTGCGATTCACTATTACTCCTCTTATTTGCATGGCATTGCCTACTAATTCCTAGCCACTGTGCATAACACTGTCACTGTCCCTTAGCAACCCTTGCGCCATGAGTATGGTGTAGCATGCCTGCCATTGACTATTATAGGGAAATCATGATATGTGTTTCATTGCAGTTTTGTTCTATTTTTTTATATATTCCTTGCAATCCCCTTTGCGCACCGATGCTCTGCACTTTAACTTCGCATTAGTGTGGGCATAATATTAAATGTTCTTTTTCATATTTTGTGCATGTTGTTTTATGCCAATGGCTATATATTTAGCCATTAGCATATATTAACAGTATAATACATGTGTTTGGTCCGCTGTCATGGCTCCGATTTTATGTTTGCAAAATGTAAACCGTTTTTATCACTTTACATTTCTGCATGCTTACAGTACGCCTGCACCACTTCCTGAATCACTATATACCTTCATTTGCATGCTGCACTGCTGCACATGGGGTGATTAGCATACAGGTGCCGGGAGCTGTGTGGGCATAGCAAACGCAGGTAGTGCACGTGGAAACAGCTCATACCTGAATCGCTCAGTGGCCATATTTGGTGTTAGATCGCCAATGCTACGCCTGCAAATGGCGCAAGCTTCATGAATCCCTGGGATTGTCTCAGCTGAGGTCTTTACCACCTAGTGATTGTGTACAGATTGTAGATAAAGGCTGCTGAACTATACATCTGCATTACTTACTGTTGATTGTTTGGTATCCTGTGGCCCAGTCTGTCTTTACTATAGTACTATTTGGAGGGCTCGACCTGGACAGCAACATTTGCAAACCTTTCCAGACTTCACAATTGCATTACTCTATTTATATGGATGTCAGTGTCTAAACAGCTATATGACATGGCATATACAACTGTAATAGTACAAAAATAAAGGTTTCCCTTTATGCAAACCTGTGTGTGGTGTTATATCCTATGACCTCTCTGTGGGAATATGTTGCAGCCAATGATTGTCATTTGTATGGGTGGCTCAAACAGTGTCCATATGTTAAGGTGTTAACTGTAGGCATAGTGGCTGTTCCATATTGTGTGCACCTTCTACATATGTATCTTACTATACATATTTCTGCATGTATATGTGTATTCACATATATATGTATATATATATATATATATATATATATATATATATATATATATATATATATATATATATATATATATATATATATATATATATATCTGTATCTGCATATGTGTCTGTGTATATGTATCCTAGGGATGTTGATAGCTTCCACTTTGTACAGTACCTATGGGAGCCAGACTGTACTGCATGATATGTTACCGATACCAGCCTGACATCATATAGGTGGGATGGAGTACTGTTAACATCTTGTGCCCATGTTGTGTCAGGTCCTGGTTATGGTATCTGCAACTCTTGGAAGTGTATTGCAGTGCAGATGTCTTTGGCTGTGGGAGGTATACCTATTTGTACAAGACGTATGTTATTTGGGGCCTTTCAACCCCATTAATGGTACATGTGGACATATATGTTTTTATGTTCCCATTGTTATCTACAGATATATGTCCGTATATACATATATAGATATATATATCTGCTTACATAAATATAACTATGTCCATATACACCTACATAGATATATATATCTGCTTACATATATATAACTTGCTGTATATATTTAGACAAATAGATGTAGACATATATATCTATAGACGTATGCATTTGTGTGTATATATGTGTGTGTATATATATATATATATATATATATATATATATATATATATATATATATATATATATATATATATATATAGATATGGTGTAACTGTTTAGATATTAATATATATACACACATGATACATCTACATGTTGAAATACATTCCCTGTACTGTTGAATGACTGGGCTGGATGACATGTTTGTGAATACATCAGAGTTATGCATATCTGGCATGGCTTAGTGGAAAATCACTTTGGCTATGGTGTGCAGGATCCTGAGTTCGAGCCTTGCAGAGGCTGTTTATTTTGTTGCTGGGCATAACAAGGGCCGTTGGGTACATAGTGATTATGGCACTGTTGAGCAGTTGTAAGCGGGTTTGCATGGGTTTGCGCAATGGTAAGCAATGCTAACTTCCGCTTACAGTTTCTTATACTGAGCTTCTAATTTGCTTAACCAGTGTAGGAATTGCTTACTCCTGTGCAAACAGGCTTAAACCTGCTTACTGCTGCTTAAAAGTGCTTACTCCCACTTACCCCATGATAATTTCTTTAAAAGAAAAGAAAAAGGGGTTGATAGGAAAGTGGTGAAAAAAGGGCCACAAAGAAGGAAAGACAGTAGGGAAAATAGCCAGAAATGTGCAGGAAGGGTGTAGGGAAGGTTCATAGCTGCCCATTTCTTCTACAGCAACAGCTGTGCATATACACTGAATTTGGAGGTAGATTTGGACATTCAAACCACTGGGAGAGGGGTAAGGACAGCATAAATTCATTGTGATGCCAATTAGACCAGATCATATGTGTCCAGTGGACATGTGTGTGAAATGGACAGTTATGTACGGTGCAAGATTTTTTTTTTGGGAACAGATTACCATTTTTGTTCAGGTGAGAGTGGGATGTTGGGGAGGGATAGTAGGTATATTTGGGGAGGTATTGGGTAGGTTAACAGACAAGACAAACAAGATGCATACAGGGGCTGTATATAACACATGTTGGGGGTAAACACCTTGATGAGGAGGAGTGTTGGGAAATCGGAAGCCCATGAGCCCCCCTAGTGAAAACAGTGGGACTGAGGTCCCCACTCATGGGCAGTCACCACTACACTTTCACAGCCCCGATGGTGGCTGTGCTGGGGGCTGAGTTTCAGAGCCAGACTGATGCTCTAGTTGTGACATGTGACCCTCGAGCTAGCATAGAAGATCACCAAGCTGCTGGTTGATCTCTCTACACACCACGATCCCGACCTGGTGATGGGTGACAGGTACCTGTCCGTGCCTGCTCCCGGGGAGAGTGAGCCCCATCCCCTGAGGTGATTCCACCCAAAGGTGGTGCAGGACCAACGGACAGGGAGGTCCTGGGTTGGGCCCCAGATATGTTGGTGCCTGGTGCCATGGCCAGCTGAGGTTGGACAGGTGGATCCACTGGGACTGGCCTTCCCAAATGTGCTATAGTGTTTATATTTCATCATCATATGTGGGTTAGTAATAGTCAACACAATCCAGGGTTAGGTATAACAGCATGCATAGATATTCCCACTAACCCAGACACCAGATACGGAGCAGTTGCATAGCAAACAGAATGCATGCATATATGGGACCACAGTGGTAATAAGAACAGCATGCAGGTCCATTGATGGCACCATGTCACCAATGTTTTAATAATTCAGTGTAACATATGCATGGGAACCATCATAATATTTATCAAACAATTGGACATAATTGGAACATAGGTGTCATTACATGTCAGTTGGGGTGGGTATGTTGATTATTGTTGGAGATATGGTGGGGGGGAGAAAGATGTCAATTAACAACTAGTATATTCCTGTAGTTCACATTACTTTCCTAGTTAGTGCTGTTTTATCTGTACCTTACAAGTCTTACTACACTACCCTACAGCCTTAGTTTAGACAGTGATATGGCTGTTGTCATTAGACATGAACTGGTTTTACCTGCAGTATACACTTCTTACCTGGTATACTAGTGGAGGGAATGTTTGTTAACACTAACTAACTGTTTCTGCACATACACCCAGAGTCCTGGTTGATGTTGTGCACATAACTATCTAACTCTTTCTGTGCAGACTCTGGCCATGTGTTGACCACATGGAGGCGTGCCGGGACATATCTAGAATATTGGCTTCTTCAACCTTTAGTTATCTGACACACACATATACATGCTTTCCTACACAGTTATATTATGTAGAACAGTGTGGATGATAGTGATCAGTGATACTTTATTATTCAGAAAAACTGCGACACTCACAATTCCCTACAATATCAGAGTGAACAGTACCAGTACAGGTTATAATGGTCTTTATTTCTCAGCACAGTGCAGTGTTCGTATCCAACGTACCTGTGGTAGCAATGTTTGTTAGCACTACCTGACTGTTGCCACACAAACTTCCAGATTACACATTAGTATTATGCATATACATCTCACTCTCTTATTCTAAACACTCTGGTCACAGTTTGACAAATGGAGGTGTAGATAGGACATACTTGACATATTACTCTCCTAACAGTTTCGAGGGTTGCTACAGTGACAGATTTGTTCTCATAGATGTTTGACAATCACTTGCATTCCCTGTTTGCTGGCTAAACATCTGGGATCATCCCACAGGCTTACCAGGAGGACAGGGGAACAGGCAGCAGATATGGGCCCATATACTGGACACTCTGGCCTCATCTGTACAGTTGTGGGGTATGATTCTGTATGCAGCCTACATCCACTCCCAGGATTCAGACCACGGCTGTGTCTGCTACAAATTAATCGCTGTCCATCACGGTTGTGTCTGTTATATAGATATTGCTGTATACCTCCTATCTGCTTTCTGTCTTATTAATCCCCTGTGCTTTTGCATTCTGCCCTTGTATTACAACACTCTTATACAGATCTCCTAGACAGTAATATTTTGTAGGACAGTGTGGGTGACAGTGATGTGTAATACCTCATTATTCAGAGCAACTGCATCAGTTGCAATGCCATGCAATACCAATGTAAACAGTACCAGTACAGGGTATCATTCTTGTGTTTCTGTGCACAGTGTTGGTATCTGGCAGACCTGTGGGAGAAATGTTTCTTAGCACTACCTGAATGTTCCCACACACAGTTCCAGAGTCCACATTACTATTATGCACATACATCTCACTCTGTTACTGTACACACTGGCCACAGCTTGACAAGTTGGGGTGTAAATGGGACATACGTGGCTTCTTAGTCTCATAAGGTTTTGGGGAGTTGCTAGTGTGCCAGCCTTGTTCTCATAGATGTTTGTCAATCAGTTGTATTTCCTGTTTGCTGCCTATATGTCTGGGATCATCCCACTGATTTCCCAGGGGACAGGTTGATAGCAACAGATATGGGCCACTTTACTGGACATTCTGGACATATCTGTACAGTTGTGGGGTATGATTATGTATGCAGACTACTACCACTGGCAGGATTTGAACCATGGCTGTGTGTGCAAAAAAAAAAAAAAACCAGTTCACGTCTCAGTTGCATGTGCTATTTGGGTTTTGTTGTCCGCATTTTCCCTGTTTTCTGTCTATGTGTCTCTCACTTGTACTAAATGGCCTATGGGGATTACACCAGTCATATACAGGCATTCCTACACATTCAATTTATGGTGCACAGTGTGGCTAACAGTGCTTAATACAGCAGTACTATTGCATGATTGCAAATCTACATTACCATATGATACCAGAGTATACACATGTAGTCCAGCAGTGAGACCTTTATTGTCAGACTGTTACGCTTTTATGTATATACAAACTATATGAGACTCTTCCTGCCATATTCTCCAGTGTATGCAGTACTTGCCTTGAGCAATACAGGTTTTATACAGGCAATTGATTTACTAATACTTTTAGTTTTATTTCCTATGACAGTAATTGCATGAGTATTACTGACCTGCCTTGCATCGCAACCTCGCCAGGCAACTGACATGGGCCTCCTGGTTCGCTGCCCACTCCATTGCAGCTGTGGGGGACATAAGAGAAATATTTAGCCATATCTATCCATGATATACATGAGCTGGCAATTATTACACACATAGTGGGGTGATACACACAAATGGAACATCTTCTGCCGCTCTAGCCTCTTGGATCCACTGCTCCAAGAGGTCCCCTTTACGCCACTTCAGGTCGGTGATGCCTGACCAGCTCACCCATTTGGGGTATGCCAGTGGCACTGGTGAGGTCATGGGTGAGACAGTCCCAGGTCTCTGCCTTATATTGTGAGCCCTGGTACTGGCCCTACAGCAGTCTCTGATCATGGTCTTTGACAAGGAGTCTTGTCATGACTCTGGACTCCTGGATGCACCAGTGCTGCACCCAAAAGCACACACCTTCTCCCCTTCTTAACATGGTGCCTGCAAAGGGAAGCTACAACCAGTTATGAGATGCATTCTTGTATCTTAGGTTTAAGTAGGGCTGATTTCCTGCACTTTTCCATGATTGGCTGGTTTTGAAAAGGCTAAGCTATGGGCAAACCTGCTTACCTAGGGTTGGCATTGTTTAAGGGGGTATACCTCTGGGCACACAGAATTAGCTAGCCTACACATTGCTTACACCTCCTAGGCTGGCCTGTGCATTGCTTAGCATTGCTTACATTAGACTTTGCATTAGAATTCCTTTTTGGCATTGATTTATTATTCATTATATGTATACCTGGTATCCATGATTCATGTGTACATACACTGTATGGGGTCATTGTATTTTATTGGGGACTTCAACACTCTATTACAATTACACCTGACTTCTGGGCTTACTGCTGTACTCCAGTTCACATATTTATGTTATGTAGTGGGTTAAGGCACATATGTCTGTATGCTGATTCCTTTCACAGATTCAGTTTGATTTTACTATGGTGAAGACTTATTTGCTGATACCTCATTCTTTTGTACTTCTGTGATGGCTTGGTGGTTAACTATTGTGACTAAAGTATATAGGTTCCTGGGTTCAAGATCGGTGTGGCTGTTTATTTTGTTGATTGGCAGAACAAGGACCATTGGATACAGAGTGATTAGGGCACTTTTGAGCCTTTGTAAGTGGGGTCGCGCAGGTTTGTACAAGGGTAAGCAATGCTAACCTCCAGTGGCATATGCTTACAGAGAGTTAGCTTCAGAATTGCTTACCCTGTGTGTGCATTGCTTACCCCCATGCAAAAGGGCTTAAACCCGCTTACTAGTGCTTAAATATGCTTACTATTGCATATTGGTACTTAAACCTGCTTAGTAGTGCTTTATTCGTTCTGATACTGACACCTCACACGTGAATTTACTGCAGTACTCCAGTTCATAAATATATGTTATTTAGTGGGTTATGAAACATAAATATTAGTCATAACGTGCTTTGCCATGGAAAATGGAATGTGCTGCAGTGGGACTTTAACCGGGAATGCCTGCTCATAAGGCAAATGCTCTGCTCTCTACAGTATTGTTATGCTGCTTAATTTGCATATATATCTTCCTTATTATCCTCTTCAGCTATTTAATCTGCATTAACCGTAGCTAAGCAATGGGCACATCTGCACACCTACGGTCAGCTTTACTCTGATTTTTTTTAAAAAAAGAAATGGATTTGTTCATTTTATTTCTATATACTTTTGCTGTTGTACATGAGGGGGACTGTTGGTGGGGATATGCAGACACCTATGAGTGGTCTCGCTCATTTCTTACCCCTTTCTGCTGTTCTTCATTGTGGGGGCGTGTATATTCTGAGAGCTCTGCTCTCAGACATGCCTCCTGCACTCTTATATGCTCCATGTAAGATTAAGAGTTCAGGCAGTGTGCCTCATTATTATGCATGGCGCACTGCCATCCTGCTCCTAAATGGCCGCCTCTGTACAGAACTACGCTAGTCCTGCATGGAGGAGTAGTAAATCCTGGGGATTGTTTAAAAAATACAAAACTATTTTACAAATTTTAAACATTGTAAACAACTTCAAACCATTCAAGAGCCATATAAGAAAGCGGACATGTGATAAGACATTAAAAATGAGAGCATAACTGATGGATATATCATAGAAGCATGAATACAGTTGTTAAGATTGTTTATAATTTAGTCATTCTAATTTCTAGCAGTGATTTTATAGAAACACACTGATTTAAATCTGGTGGGCTGCTTGCACTTTCCAAAGCTGCCAAAATAATTTCTTATACTCAGGTTCAGTTTCCCATGCTCGTCCCCTCAGGTTTATAGTAATTTTTTCCATAATGTCGATTTTTGTCACTGTTTGTTAATTTATATAGATCTTCCTCACAAGCTTTTTCAAAAGCTTGTATAATATGGTGTAAGGGTGTCAAAGAAGGAACAGCAATAAAAAGTGGATTATATTAGAGGGCGTAGTTAGGGTACAACTACAAGAAGGGAAAGGGATCAGGATCCAAATACTGACAAACAGACATACTATAATGTGAAAAGTTCTACATAAATGAGTGTAACAATCAGTGAGAGAGCACTCAGTTATTAATTTGCATGACCAAGGTTACAGGAAAAGGAAAAGCTAAGGATTCATATGAGGGATTTTCCTCTCTCATTCAGCCTTTGTGATTTCCAGTCTTGCATTTCAGGTCTACAATTCACCTAGGAACTGGATCTTTCAAGATTTGTGAGCTATATTCTATATTCTTGAAGTCATTTACTGCCAAACAATCAAAAGGCATATGGTATGACACTAATGTAAAAGTCCTCAGTTTACAGACCTGAAGAAATTGTATTTGCAGTTCCATACATACATCTTTAATGTAGAGGACATGCATTGCTATTTGGCAGAATATTGTGTATCTGAATATGAAATGAGTTACCTGCTTTTCAGGACATTTGGAGTGGAGTTTGTAAGGCACGGGTCAATGTTAAGGTTGTTAACCATCAGTTTTTTCACTTAATAAATATTGTTCCAATTTATAACGTTGGGATATGTATGTCTGTATTTCCATTTTAAAATGTAGCGGTATCTATCAATATGCCTATATTTATGTATGTATGCATAGCCAGCTTTAGGCACCAGTGAAACCTGCGGTCGTTGGGGGCCCCCTATTCCTGGGAGCCCCCAACCACAGCAAGTTATCTTATCCTGATATTTTGTAATATGTCTGTCAAAGCAACAAAAGCTAGTACAGCAATCTTGTTTATTTAATAAAATAGGTTGGTAATGACTCTTATTTATATCTCCTTTAATATTCAAAGATATTTCTGGTTATAGCAACAGCATTTTATTAATTAACAGGATCATAATTCCATTAAATATTTTACCACTGACATATATGCCTCTGGCTTAGTTAAACCCTGCTGTTGGACATTTTCTCCACTAAAACTAACTACAAAGCCAGCTTTAGGTCCCTGCCATACCTGCAGCTGCAGGGCCCCCCTTAATCATCCTTGACTTGTGTGGAGGCCCCATAAAAGCTGCGGTTAGTGGGGGAAGAATGAGGAAGAAAATGTGTTAATTTCCTGATTATGCTCTTTAACCTAAACAGGGCTGTGATATGACCCTGTTAGGATAAAGGTGATAATGTACATGAGCAAAGTAAGCACTTGAGAGATCAGCAGCCCAGAGTGACTTATCTCAGTGGATTTTAAGAAGAGACGATGCTTCTGATCATTAGGGCTGATTTTCTCTTTTGGGGAGTTTTATAAATACTGGCACAATACCAGATACTGTAACTCCCAACTTCTTTGCTCAAGGATTCAGGACAGTGCCAAAAATAATAGCAGAATAATGGCTCAAAACGAGGAACAGATTTTAAATATTACTCTTATTCACTTAAAAAGTCAATAGGATAACAACACCTTTTGCATCAACATGTATTTTTGGACAATAAGTATAAAACTCCTATGTCTGGATTTATTAACTGTTTGCAATCCTGGATGATTTACCAGCAAATCAAACTTTTTACGAAGGACAAAGCAAAAGTTTGAGACAAATCATGGAAGGTCTGTAAAATCAGAGACAGTGACAGGTGTGCTTTACTTCTTAATGAGGTAAATAAAATTACTCTTTGACAACTGATAAACAGCAGTCACTGATCTGGTGTGGCAGCACCAGTGTTGCACAGTGTATTGTTATTTGCTTAAATAAGTACAAAACTAGTACTGCTATGGCTTATGCTTGTGTGTGTGTGTGTGTGTGTGTGTGTGTGTGTGTGTGTGTGTGTGTGTGTGTGTGTGTGTGTGTGTGTGTATGTGTGTGTATAAAAAATTTAATTGATTTTTATCTGTGCACACACCCAATAATGCCAGGATACCTACATTATTCCTCTGGGTATCAGTAAAAAATGTACCTAACAATTAATTGTATTTTAAAAGTAAAGTATAAAATGTATCACAGAACATTTAGACACTTAGATCTTCTTGGAGTCTGGTGGCCCCACTTCCCGGACTGTATAAATGGATACAGGGGCCTCCCTTTATCATCATTGACTCTCTGGGGGCCCCCACCAAAGCTGTTGCTGGTTGGAGAAAATTAGGAGAAAACTGTATCAATTTTCTTATTATGCTGTTTAACCTGAACAACTCTGTGATATGATCCTTTTAGGATAAAGGTGATAATAGCCTCTGTTTTCAACCGCACCCATTCTAAAAAAAACCTTACTCAGATGTGTGTTTACAAAAACTTACTGTAGGCCATGTGGGGGCTGGGGATTGTTTGGTTATCACTTCTTTAACTTTCATCACAGTCAAACATTAGATGTGTGCACATCAGGCCATTATAGTTTGTGCTTGAACTGAGGACAGTGTGGTCATTGTTTCTTTACTTTCCACACAGACATCAGAGTTGTACAAAGAAGGATACATAGCTTGTGCAGAGGCAGTGTACTGTCTAGGAGAAACAAACTAGAATATATTACTGTGATCATTCTTCTCTTCATTTTCCTTACACTCATACATCAGATGCATATACTGGTGGCTGCCTTTGGGGGTTAGGGGTGAGGAGTGAGGAGGCATGATATGTATGCCAGCAGTCACTTGAAATTTATGATTAATGCAATTTGAACCTCTGCTTTCATCCCAGTCTAACACCAGATGGATGCATAGGCAGTGACTGCCTTTTGTGGGGGGTTAGGGAGGTAGACAGTATTCCCAGATAGGAACTATGTATTCCCACAACAACTGGCTGGAAAGCAACTATTTTGTCAGGTTCAAAAATTAAACCTAGGGCACAAATTTTGTCTTCCTTGAAATTAAAAATAATAATAATAATAATAATAATAAGACTGAAATTCTTCTCTTTCTCATGATTTTTGTTTAGGTCACCATTGGATTAAAAGACTGAGAAAATGCTCTAAAATGCATTTCAGAGCATCTGTAAACATATGGCTTCTTATGCCTTGGCTTAGTTGAATTAATTCTGTACTGTCTTGTTCAGGAAAGGTGTGTTGAAAGGATGTAAGGAAAACTAAAGCTGAAAAGCAACAGTGAATTTCTTCCCTTAATCATAATTTCTGTTCAAGCCATCATTGGATGAAAACGTTGTGTAAAAAGAAAAAAAACACTTTAAAATGCACTTCAGAGCATATAGAAAGATATGGCTACTTGCAAAAGCTGAAGAGTAAGGCAAAATGTGAGAAAAGAAAGAAAAAAGTAATGTGTATGGTGTGGGGAGCCCAAGATGGGGGAGATCAGAGAGGATGACTGGAGGGTGTGTGTGTGTGTGTGTTGGGAGAGGGGTGTTGAAATAGTAGACTTAGGGTGCCATTTCACCTAAGTCCAGACCTGTACATAGAGTTGTATCATTGCTGCAACTAAATGCCAGTAACTGTAAGTGTCCCTTTGTGAGCAAGGCCAAAGTTGTGTGGTATGGTTTGCATTCATTTTGCAGAATTGCAGTATATTGGATTTTATTTGACTGAATGCAGTTACTAGATTGATTGAGTCGTACCATGTATTACTGAATTAATGTGAACGAACAGAGCCTGCCATTCGTACATGTGAAGTAGATGTTATGAAGTCTGCTGCTGAAGCTTTAGAGTGGAGATCGAGATACAGTGAGGGTTGGGAAATGTACCCTTTTCCTCACTGTAGTGCAATCTCAGAGTTGGTATATATCATTTGCAGGGGGGGGTGCTGGATGCAGGGGGCCTTGCCCCCACAAAAATGTACAAACAGGTAGATGTTTGTGTTTGTTTAGACCCTTCCACACTTGGTAGTTTTGGGCTGTGTGCAAATGTTAAAATAAAAAAATATATATGTGAATGTCGACCTGGTTCCTTTAATCTGACATCTGTACCATTCAGCTGTCCGTAATTCGTCTATTAGTGGTGATGTTTTTCTACATAACCATTCTTTGATTCAGTTAAATGATTGTAAACCATGTGGTGCATAGGCCTGTTGTAATGTAAGAGCTTTGCAGCTACAGGTCTGTCTATGCTTACTTCTAAATGTTTGTAGCATTTAGACTAGAAGTGTTTAGGGGGCCCCTGACTTGATATTTGCTGGGGGCCCCCAAAATGCTAGCACCGGCCCTGTATGTATGTATGTGTTATATATTTTTTGAAGTTGTTGATTCAGTAATCCCACTGGACAAACAGTCACTATTCTGGGGTGGCATAGGAGCAATGTGCCATTAAATGACTTGCACAGAGTCATGCAGTAAAAAATGAAGGTGGAAAGAATCAAACCTTGTTCCCTGGGCAGAGGAAGCCATTCATTAACAACTGAAAGTATTAGTACTCCATACTAACCACCACACAGTATTAGTACTCCATGCTAACCACCACACAGTATTAGTACTCCATGCTAACCACCACACAGCATTAGTACTCAGTGCTAACCACCACACAGTATTAGTACTCCGTGCTAACCACCACACAGTATTAGTACTCCGTGCTAACCACCACACAGTATTAGTACTTCCTGCTAACCACCATGCATAAGTCAGCCAAAGGTGTTATATTTTTGTGCTGACCTGACACATCTTGTTTCTGATGGTTCAAAAAAAGAGATGCACTTTGTATGATGAGTAGGTCCTGCCCCTTCAGGTCGTACAGTGCCCTGTACATATTGTTATGCTGTTGTTCATTTCTGTTTTGGCTGCCCTGAGACTGCTATTTGATATTACCATCTATTTCGCCTTTTATTAGTTCTTCACTGCCTGGTCCATCTTAAAAAGCTGGTCATAAACAAGTATCTGCTGATATTAGTTTACTTTTCACTGCTCATGCCCATTCCACCAGCAACTTCAACTAATGATGCTAATACTAACTTGCTGAAGGTGAATCAGCTTGTTGTACCTCCCCTGTCTGTTTCAGACTGCAAATAGAAATGACTACTTCTATTTCTGCTGATTTATTGAGGATGGAAATGATTCTGATGTTAGTTCTGATGAAGATTTTAAGGAAAGGATGACAGCACCTCCATTGTGATGTTGCTTTTATTTTTGTAGTCAAACACATATGTTGCAGTCAAAACCACGTAAAGTTTTAATGCTTTCTGTGCCTGTCTAATGTACATGCTGTATTGATTTAATATTACCTCTCTTAACTTTAATGGTAAGAAGTCTGAACAAAGATGCCTATGGGTGTCTCATTAATGTTGCCTTCATTTTCATGTATTTACTTAATATTAGGTCCACTTCTTTTGAAGGGAGACCGCAGATATAAAGCTATGCTTGGAAGTAAGTTACTGGGTGCTGACCAATGTTCAGGTTTATTTACTGTATTGCTAGGAACTTCATTACAGTTTTAAACACCACTGTCCTTGAAGTGGGGCATTGTAAAGTTTTATATTTAAGATTGACAGAGTTTGATTTATGATTCATGTGTCTTATGATTCCTAATAATGTATGCTGTCACTTCTTTTCTATTTTCGATGTTTTAACCAATTGTTGCTGTTAATCTGCTTTTCCTGTGGGTACATCCACACCTCCACTAAGACATCTCAGATCAAACACACAGATGTATGTATACTTAGGCTATTTAAAGTAGCCCTACCCAAACCACAAAGGCCTCATAAATGTAACATAAGTAACTACCATTAGCAACCTCATAAGTACACAAGGCAGGCAGCATCCACCATGAAACATATATGTAAGAGTCACATTGTCTCAAGTCAGAAACCCAAAAGGCCAACATCTCTTCTACATAATCCAATATCCTAGTTATAGGTGACTCTGTAATGAGACATACTGATGTGCCATAGTCAGTTGCCTATCAGGTCCCAGGATTTACCATCTCACATGTGCATTCAAGTCCTTGCACCACAGGTACACATATGACACACTCATAATGCACATATGTCTAAATAATTTGAGACACACCTCCCCACACTATAAGAAGAGAGACATGATGGTGCTTTCAGAATATGTGTCTGGGGAAGGGATGAACTTAGCCCTGGCAGCATTTTGCCTTCAGTCAGTATGATGCCACAGTGCAAACAAGATATTATTGACTTCAATAACTGATGTACTTTCTAATGCTGTTTGAAGCAGTTCCAATATAAATCAGCCAAGGTAAAGATAGCAGACAGTCCTAAGTGCTTTGCCATGGATAGACTACACCTATCCTCCCAAGGCTTTTGTATATTTGCAAATACCTTGTCCACCCTCATAGTGCCTTTTTAGGCAATAGCGGTCTTCAAAGGCTTCCACCATAATAGGTTCATAGGTTGGTACTAGGCTATCAGCACTAGGGCCTATGCAAGCCTAGCCATAACAATTCCCTGGATGTTTCCTCCCACAATATTTACTTCTCCAGGCCCCTGTCTAGCAGGGCAACTGACATTATCCCCGGGGTGAATTTCCTATCTCCCATCCAATCATCAAGGTTCCTTTTGAAGAGGGCCAATGAGGCACTCTTCTTGATATATATGGGCAGTCCATTCCAGAGTATGGGGAGTCTCTGGGTCAGGAACCTATCCCTCCAGCATGTTTTGTTCATTGTGATGACAAGGTTTAGATCCCTGGAGCATGTGGCTCTGAGGGATTGGGATTTCTTTAAGTGGAGCATGTCCAACAGCTTAGGGTTTGACATGGACTTGTATGTTAAGCAGAGATCGCCTCTGAGTAGACGATATGCCACAGAGTATAGCTGGAGATTTTTTAGACTATCAGTATATGGCATCTGCTTTAGGCCTGTGATTCTTTTAGTGAGGTATTTCTGTGGCCTTTCCAGCTGTTGCAGATGTATTGTGAGGTACATACCAAACGGGGCATTATACTCTATAATGGGTCTAATGAGGGATGAGTACAGTGGGACAATGACCTCCTTTTTTCTGGATGAAAAGCCCTTTGTGATGAGGTGTGCCTCATAGAAGGATTTCCTGACTGTTGTGGCAATGTGGTTATCGAAAGTGAGACCACTGTCCACCTGTGTCCCTAAGTCTCTCATCACACTTTAGATGTTTAGTGTCCTGCCACCTATGTGGTAATTCATGGGTACATGTTTTTTTCCAAAGGGGATAACTATACATTTCTTGGCATTAAGCTTGAGCCCATGGCTCTGGCACCAGGCATCTGTTTCTGTAAGGCCCTTTTGTAGAATATCCACATCATTTGGGGATTCAATAATGGCTCCCAGTTTGCAGTCATCTGCAAACTTTGTTAGCCAAAGTCCCTTAGTGTTGGCCTGTACTTCAGAGAAGTAGATGCCAAACAAGAGTGGTCCCAGGACTGAACCCTGAGGTACTCCACTTGTCACTTGTCTGGAGCTGGATTTGGAGTCGGCTACTTTTACTGTCTGGGTTCTGTCAGTAAGCCAGTTAGCAACCCATCGAGTGACATAGGGATTTATGCCCAGCTTAGTAAGTTTATCTATGATTCCAGAGTGGGGGATGGTGTCAAAGGTTTTGGCGAGGTCCAGATAGGCTGTGTGGACTGCCTTACCCTCGTCCACAGCTCTGGAGACTGATTCGAAGAAGTCAATCAGATTCAGGAGACAAGATTGGCCCTTCACAAACCCAAACTGGGTGGAGTCTAGTGTTTGAAGTTTGCCAATGTCTTTGTTTATAAGTTCCATGATAATGCGTTCCATGCCCTTGCAAATCAAGCTTGTCAGACTGATGGAATGGTAGTTCCTGGGATCCAAGGTGGATCCTCCCTTATGGAGAAGGATAACTATAGCTGTGCGCCACTCAGTGGGCACGAAGCCTGAGGTGAGGCTATGATTAAACATGACACTTAGGTGAGGTGCCAGTTCATTGTGTAGTTCATGTAGTACACAGCTTGGGATGTCATCTGGTCCCATGGATACTGTATTCTTAGCTTTGGAGAGTGTGGTTTCTACCTGTGTGGCCGTGATTATCGGAATTTGGCAATCTTTTGGTATTGAGATGGGCCCTTTAGGGGGTGAGAGTGGGGTGAAGTTGGCACTAAATCGATCTGCCAGGATATTGGCAATATCCTTGGGATCAGTATATTTAATGCCATTCTGTTGTAACTCAGAGCAGATCTGAGCATTGCCATTTAGATTATTGACATAACTATAGAATGCCTTGTGGTTGTCTTTGGAATCTTTGGCAATTTTATTTTCATAACTAGCTTATGAGGATTTTATGAGGGATCTCAGCTTCTTACTGAGGCTGGTGAGGGAGTTTTTTGCATCCTGGGATTTTCCTCTTTTTTACAACAGTTTCTTCCTTCTGTTGTATAGTTTGTTTATAGCAGGGGACCACCAGATTGCCTTCCTTTTTTTGGAGTAGAGCATTTTGGTTCTATTTGGGATGGCACGATTCATGCACGAGTGGATGTGCTCGTACAGTGCCTTAGTGTAGGATTCTGCAGTCGAACTTCCAGATCCCGTCTGCGTGGGTGTTGTGAAGTTTGTCACTTCTGACTTCAGTATCTTGAAGTTGGCTTTGGAGAACGTTTCTAAGGAGATTTCCTTACTGGGGGGTGGGGGTGGGATGTGGATGTCAAGGGTGATTTGCTTATGGTCAGACCTGACCAATGACGGGGTGACCACTGGTGTGGAGCATCTATCTCCCATGTTGGTAATGACCAGGTCTAGGATATTGGAGCCCCTGGTGGGA
Source organism: Protopterus annectens (assembly GCF_019279795.1). Taxonomy (NCBI): domain Eukaryota; kingdom Metazoa; phylum Chordata; order Ceratodontiformes; family Protopteridae; genus Protopterus; species Protopterus annectens. The sequence continues at coordinate 1,273,905,737 of NC_056733.1, forward strand.
CAATGGATTAGTTGATCCAGGGCGTTGGAATTTATGAATTCCAAGAACCGTTGGGAAAAGGAGTTGGTACCTGAGGAGTTTTCCCAATTAATGACAGGGTAGTTGAAATCACCCAGTATTAGGGTGTTTGGTTGTATCTTAATATTTTCCAGTATGTTTAGAAAGGTGTAGTGAGAATCTTGGGGCATGGTTGGGGATCTGTAGCAAGCTACAATTTGGATTGCAGTCTTACCTAGTGTTAGTTGCACCTGGAGAATTTCAGATGCATTGTGTTGGGCAACTAGCCTGGAGGTGTGAATATCCTTGATGAATATGGACACTCCTCTACCTTTAGTGTTTAAGTCCTGGTTTTGTGGCCGAAAAGTGTGGTAAGAATTGTAACAAAACAGAATTTAAATGACATAAAGATACTGCTGGTCAATGTTAGGAGCTCTAACAAAAAACACCACTCCCTGCAGGCTCTTCCTACCCTGGAGTGGTGGTGGGTTTGGCATAATGGTTAAGGTCTTTCCCTCATAGGTAAATGTACAGGGTTTGATTCTGTCCTTGGAGTATTGGTTAGGCTTAATAGGCTTAATATGACCCTTTAGGGCAGTTAGCCTAGTATTCATTTATGAATATATGCATTGTCACATGAACCTGGTTCAAGACCTTGACAGCACCCCATCAGTGCAAGGTTTTATTACCTACCACATGCTCAAGCCTACCACATTAGAATAAGGCAGTAAAGTCAGTGGTGTCTCCATATCTGAAAAACAAAACTTCACCTCCAGACTCATTAGACAGATAATGACCTGGAACTCCTGAATGTCCAAATTACCATTGACAAAACACCATATCACATCATGGTCAACTATATTGCTCCCTCTATAGCCCCCGTGACTCATATCTCCTACCAGACTAATACGAAGTCCCTCTGCATTCAGTCAAACACCATTCATCTAGGGGACTTAAACTACCCATCAATCATCTTGGAGACTTATTTATTCCCTAGCATGTATTTCCAGAGATTTCTGGACTTCATAAACACACAACTCACTGGAACAGTTAGTCTACACCTCAACTTGGGGAGATAAAATCTTGGACATTTTTGTCATCAGTATGGGGGGGGGGGTATGTTGCCTAATAATGATTTCTGGACTTAATAAACACAAACTTGATGGACCATCTAGTATACCCCTCAACTAAAGGTGACAAAATCTTGGACTTGGTTCTTACTAACACGGAGGCAACTTTGTTCCTTGCCAGTTGAAACTTACACCTTAGTTGTAGTGGATCAAAAATCATTCACATTCACCATAAGACTGAAACTAGGTGCAATAACTCGGCATTCAAAGATTATGCTTAAGCTAATCTACTAAACTGCACAATGACCTGGCTAAGTTTAACAACCCCTTCATACCTTACGACCTCTTTATTATATGTGGAATCATTTACTGCCACATTCTATGCACATGTACTTAGCTGCATAGATGTATATGTCCATCTCCAAAGTAAATGCAATGGCACATTTAAAAATAGACCCCTGCGGTGCAGCCCAAATAAAAAAAAACAGGCTGTGCAATAAAAGAAAAAGGTCACTGACCATAAAAATATTTGTAACTCTCTAGATGGCAAAAATACTCCTGCTGAACTTAAGCAGGAGCTCTGGACCCTAATCAAATCAACCAAAGCTAGGTATAAGGTTAAAATACCAACCCGGGCAAAAGGCAACCACAGTTTCTTTAACTATATTAAAAATTTCAGAATCAATGCCCTGAACTACACAGAATTAACAGTAAATACTCAGAACCTGAGGACATAGCTAATATATTAGCAGATACATTTATCTCTGTCAACTCCCACCACCACATTCCTAAATCACATACCCACATATATACCTACCTCCCAAGAACAAGTCCTCAAAGCACTTTCCAAGGTCAAGACACACTTCTTATAAAGAAATGGATAACATATCAAGATGCCTACAGGCCAGCGTGAAACAGGACATTTCAAACCCTCTACAGAGGCTACTCAATATCAACATCCATACAGGCTTTGTGTCAAATGAATGGAGGACCAACAGTCACCCCACCCCACACAAAGGTGAGGCATCAACAGACCCATATCTAGACCTTGCAAATGCATTCAACACCATCCCACACTCACATATAGTTGATAAGGTCACCCAAATAAATGTAAATCCCATGTAATTCATTCAAACACAGGAAACTATGGTGGACAGCACTAACTCCTCCAAAAGAACTGTCATCAGAGGTGTACCCCAAGATTCAGTCCGCAGCCCTTTCCTCATTAACATTTACTTCTCAGAGGTCAGAACTAATGTTAAGGGCTTATAGGTTCATAGGTTCATAGGTTGGTACTAGGCTATCAGCCCTAGGGCCTATACAAGCCTAGCCATAACAATTCCCTGGCTATTTCTTCCCACATTATTTACTTTCCTGGACCCCTGTCTAGCAGGGCGACTGACGTGATCCCTGGGGTGAATTTCCTTTCTCCCATCCAATCGTCAAGGTTCCTCTTGAAGAGGTCCAAAGAGGCACTCTGCTTGACATGTTTGGGCAATCTATTCCAGAGTCTGGGGAGTCTCTGGGTCAGGAACCTATCCCACCAGCATGTTTTGTTTATTGTGATGACAAGGTTTAGATCCCTGGAGCGTGTAGCTCTGAGGGATTGGGATTTCTTTAAGTGTAGCATGTCCAACAGCTCTGGGTTTGACATGGCCTTGTATGTTAAGCAGAGATCGCCTCTGAGTAGACGATATGCGACAGAGTATAGCTGGAGTTTTTTAAGGCGGTCAGCGTAGGGCATCTGCTTTAGGCCTGTGATTCTTTTAGTGAGGTATTTCTGAGGCCTTTCCAGTTGTTGCAGATGTCTTGAGAGGTACATACCAAAAGGGGCGTTGTATTCTATAATGGGTCTAATGAGGGATGAGTACAGTGGGACAATGGCCTCCTTTTTTCTGGATGAAAAGCCCTTCGTGATGAGGTGTGCCACATAGAAGGATTTCCTGACTGTTGTGGCGATGTGGTTATCAAAGGTGAGACCACTGTCCACCTGTGTCCCTAAGTCTCTTATCACACTTTCTGTGTTTAGTGTACTGCCACCTATATGGTAATTCATGGATACATGTTTTTTCCCAAAGGGGATAATAATACATTTCTTGGCATTGAGCTTGAGCCCATGGTTCTGGCAGCAAGCATCTGTTTCTGTAAGGCCCTTTTGTAGAGTATCCACATCATTTGGGGATTCAATAATGGCTCCCAGTTTGCAGTCATCTGCAAACTTTGTTAGCCAGAGTCCCTTAGTGTTGACCTGTACTTCAGAGAAGTAGATGCCAAACAAGAGCGGCCCCAAGACTGAACCCTGAGGTACTCCACTTGTCACTTGTCTGGAGCTGGATTTGGAGTCGGCTACTTTTACAGTGTGGGTTCTATCAGTAAGCCATTTAGCAACCCATTGGGTGACATAGGGATTAATACCCAACTTAGTAAGTTTATCTATGATTCCAGAGTAGGGGATGGTGTCAAAGGCCTTGGCAAGGTCTAGATAGGCTGTGTGGACCACCTTACCCTTGTCCATGGCTCTGGAGACTGATTCAAAGAAGTCAATCAGGTTCAGGAGACAAGATCGGCCCTTCACAAACCCAAACTGGGTGGGGTCCAGTGTTTGAAGGTTGCCAATGTCTTTGTTTATAAGTTCCATGATAATACGCACCATGGCCTTGCAGATAAGGCTTGTCAGACTGATGGGACTGTAGTTTCCGGGATCCAAGGTGGATTCCCCCTTGTGGATTGGGATAACTGTAGCTCTGCACCACTCAGTGGGCATGAAACCTGAGGTGAGGCTATGATTAAACATGACACCTAGGTGAGGTGTCAGTTCATATTGTAGTTCATGTAGTACACAGCCCGGGATGTCATCTGGTCCCATGGATGCTGTATTCTTGGCTTTAGAGAGTGCGTTTTGTTCCTGTGTGGCCATTATTACTGGAATTTGGCAATCTTCCGGTATTGAGATGGGCCATTTAGGGGGTGAGAGGGGGGTGAAGTTGGCACTGAATCGATCTGCCAGGATATTGGCAATATCCTTCAGATCAGTATATTTAATGCCATTCTGTTTTAGCTCAGAGCAGATCTGAGCATTGCCATTTAGATTCTTGACATAGTTATAGAATGCTTTGTGGTTGTCTTTGGAATCTTTGGCAATTTTATTTTCGTAACTAGCTTTGGAGGATTTTATGAGGCATCTCAGTTTCTTACTGAGGCTAGTAAGGGATTTTTTTGCATCCTGGGATTTTCCTCTTTTCTGCAAAAGTTTCTTCCTTTTGTTGTAAAGTTTGTTTATGGCAGGGGACCACCAGATTGGCTTCCTTTTTTTGGATGAGAGCATTTTTTTGGTTCTATTTGGGATGGCACGATTCATGCATGAGTGGATGTGCTCGTACAGTGCCTTAGTGTAGGATTCAGCAGTTGAACTTTCAGTTCCCGTCTGCATGGGTGTCATGAAGTTTGTCACTTCTGACTTGAGTAGCATGAAGTTGGATTTGGAGAAGTTTTTTATGATGGTTTCTTTACTGGGGGCTGGGGGTGGGATGTGGATGTTAAGGGTGATTAGCTTATGGTCAGACCTGACTAACGAGGGGGTGACCATAGGTATGGAGCATTGATTTCCCATGTTGGTAATGACCAGGTCTTGGATATTGGAGCCCCTGGTGGGACTATGGATTAGTTGATCCAGGGCGTTGGAATTTATGAATTCCAAGAACAGTTGCGCAAAGGTGTTGGGACATGAGTAGTGTTCCAAGTTAATGGCAGGGTAGTTAAAATCACCCAGTATTAGGGTGTTTGGTTCTATCTTAATATTTTCCAGTATGTTTAAAAAGGTGTAGTGAGAATCCTGGGGTATGGTGGGGGATCTGTAGCAAGCTACAATTTGGATTGCAGTCTTACCTAGAGTTAGTTGCACTTGGAGAATTTCAGACACATTGTGTTGGCCAACTAGCCTGGTGGTGTGAATATCCTTGGTGAATATTGACACTCCTCCACCTTTAGTGTTTTGGTCCTGGTTTGGTGGCCGAAAAGTGTGGTAAGAGTTGTAGCCTGGTATTGCAGGGGTGCTCTTTGGAGCCTTGAACCAAGTCTCAGTTACTGCACAGATATCGATGTTCTCCATTTTTAGGAGTGCCTCGAGAGAGTGCATTTTGAGGTTTAGACTTCTAGCATTGAGTAGCATTACCTTCAGATTTTGCATGCTTGTACCTGTTATGGTAGTGGTTTTGTCCTTTGAAGTTTGCCTAAAAAAGGCACTATAGGGGTGGCAAGAGCCTTAGCCAGTAACCTGAATCCCAGGGGCGACAGGTACAGATCATCTCTGGCAAAGCATCGTGGTCTGTCAATCATGTCATCCCAGGCAGACAGATACTGGATCCCCTTTGAATGACACCATAAGCTTAGCCAATTGTTGAAGTCAATCATTTTATCCTTATATTGTGGTATCATTCTGGGCGAAGGCAGGATGCTACTCAGGGCTATGGTCATACCTGCTTGGGCCACATGATCCGAGAGCTCTTCCATGTCTCTTTTCATGTAGTCCAGGGAGGTACGTCTTAAGTCATTCACTCCAACATGGACAATGACAGAGTCATATTTGTACTTGTTGTGAAGTGACTTGAGTGCATGCGTTATGTGGTGGATCCTGGCACCCGACAGGCAGCTGACTGTAATTTTCTCCTTATTCAACCTGGTGAGAGGGACATCAGTGTGCTGGACTATAGAGTCACCTATGACTAAAGTGTTAGGTACATTGTCTTGCCTTAGGGGCTGTTGCTGGGTGGCACACTGGTGTTGTGAACTATGTGACACATTGGTTGTGATTGGTATTTGTTTGCGTTTCAGCTTCAGAGGTCTTTGTTGCTTGGGCAGGTTACAGTTAAGGGTCTCTGCATATGTGGATTTAGTGTTGCTATATGTGGGTGTTGGTGGTGCGGGTTTAGAAGGGCTATGTGTTGCTTGAGGTGTAGTGTGGGTGTTAACCTTCTCCTCTTGACTGTTTAGCACAATCTTGGGTGGAGAGAGCTTTGCTTCCATTTTGGCTATGTAAGTGCATCTCTCACAGGTTGTAGTGTTGGGTGGTAGGAGGAGAGGGTTGTCTGTGTACATGAGGTAATTGCTGCATTGCCCCAGTATGCCCAGATTCACCAGGTGGACAGGAGAAATCACCGAAGCTGACCCTTGGACATGCCTGGTTTGGTGCTTTTTTTTTTCTTTGTAAAGTATAGGAGCTGTTTCCTTAGCAAGGTACTTTGCAATTATAGGCTGTTTAGTGCCTACTATTAATTTCTCCTTGTTAACAAGGAGAGTTCAGTGTTTGTATGAGTTTAAGGCTTCCTAGTGCTTTCCAGCAGGTATTAGAGAAAGTGCTAGTCACAGGGATGCTTAAAGGTAAGATTGAAAAGAATGCACTCTGCAGTGTGCACTAGAGAAGTTAGATGTGAAAGTAGGTAACTTGAGTTTTACCTGTTTAAAAAGTTAAGGTTTAGTGGAGAGTTACTATTTTTAAAACAGCAAGATGGATTGAAAGGGGTGGTCACTTTTGTATTTTGGTACTATGAAATACTGTAGGATGGCCAATAAATTTAAATAATTGAAGGGGTGGCTGATCAATGCTCTAACTTTAGTGCCATCATAAATTCTCCAGGAGAAACCAATATAGGTATCCTTCAGCAAACATGACATCACCTATAACTGTAATGTGAGTGGCACGACAGGTAGTATTACCATTTTTGGTGCAGAAGGCTGTGGGTTCTAGTCCCACACCAGGTATATTGCTTTTGGGTGGGAGGTTGGTATAATGATGAAGGTGTTTTCCTTACAGACACAAGTTGCAGGGTTTGATACTCACATGCGGTAATTGGCTAGGTTTAAAATGACCCACAAGGTCAGTTAGTCTAGTACTAATCTATGAATCTATGAGCCTATTACATTAACAACACACCCCAAAAACTGATCCAGGAGTTAAGCTTAGACCAGGGAAAATAGGTAGACAATGAGCTGTCCTTCAGTCACTATGTATCCGCTATTGTAAGAAAGTCCATCTTCACTGCACAACTTATTAGTATGGGTATGGCATCCATGTCAAGGGATGTGATCATTCCATTGTATTCATCACTTTTAGGCTGATCACTGAGTATAATGCCCCCTTCAGTGTGTAACTTTCAAAACACTTGACACAACATGAATGACCACAATGCTTTCTCACCAAGAAAGCCAATGCACAAATTATAAAAACTACACTAATCTTCTCAAAGACCTTTCCCTCTTCTTGGTATCTTATAGGCTACTGAAGGATGATGTCTGCCTTGTTTACATAGCCTAAGCAGATCCCATCCTTTCTGATTTAATGCACATCTATGATTCCAGTGACAATGACCAACTGGGTCAGTACAAACTGTCCCCGGGATTCATTAATCTTCCGTGCAGGAATAAGTTATACCTGCATGGAAATGACTGTTTAAGGGCAGCACGGCAGAGAACCATGTATAGTAATGAAGGCGCGCTGCCTCTGCTCCTAAACGGACATGGAGCATGGACGAGTGCAGGGGATGTGTCTGAGAGCAGAGCTCTCACAATACACACGCCCCTGCACTCAGGAAGTGCCACTTGGCAATTACAATGAGCGAGAACTCTCATAGGAGGCTGCATTCCTCCCAACTGTACAAATCATTGCAGAATGTCCAGATTTGTCACACATACAGTACCCCATTTGTCCTGGCAAATCACTGAGATAATCTCAGGATTGAAGTCAGTAAATAATGGCATACATGTCAGTTTCAGACTTCATATCCATCAGAAAATGCATATTAAAACAAGCCTGTTATACTAGCACCTTTCCCAAGTTTATAAGAGCAACAATTGAAATATGTCCGTAGTTGGACCTCATGTTGTCAAGCTTTGTCCAGATAATGTGCATGAAGAGGTTGAAAGGTATGGGGGGGTTGCTAGGATGTCTGCCAAATGTGCAGATGCATGCAGGAATCCACAGCAATAAGAGAAGCCTGTCCCTTCCTAGAGAAAATAGCAGTAGAGAATTTTTTTTATCAAACAGATTAAATTTAACCATAGGTGCGTGGGTTTGCCCATTGCTTAGCTATGCATACTGTAGCTTAAATAGCACAAGAAGATAAATAGCAAGATACATACAATTGAAGCAGTACTGCAGTAGTGTAGTGATCAGTGCATCTGCTTTGCGAGCAATCATTCCCGGTTCAATTCTCACTGTAATAAATTCCAGTTTCCATGTGAAATCATTTTATGAACATTTTTTTTGCTGTATAACCTACTAAATATCATATATTTGTGAACTGGAGTACTACAGTAAACAGAACATGTTGGAGGGATAGATTTCTGTCCCAGAGACTTCCTATACTCTGGAACAAGCTACCCATCTATGTCAAGCAAAGTTCCTCATTAGCACTCTTCAAGAAAAAAAATCTTTCTGAGTGGATGGGAAATAGGACATACACCCCAATTATCACTTCTGTGGCTCTGCTCGACAAGGGCACAGGAAATTAACTTTCTGGGGGGGGGCATAAGCCAGGGAAACTTGTTAGCTAGGCTTTCTTAGGCTCTTGGGCCAATAGCCTAGTACCTACCTATGAACCTATGAAGGTGTGAACCCCATGTTGGGAACACATTGCCCTTGTTTGTGAAGGTGGGATTGGTAATTTGGGGAAGGATAATTGCTATATTTGTGGAGGTAGGTTGGGTTGGAAGACAGACAAGACAGCATACAGGGGCAGTATATGACACATGTGGTGGGTAAACACCCTGGACTGGGAGTGTTGTCTGTGATGTGGACGTCCATGAGCCCCTATATGGAAACAATGGGGCCAAGGTCCCTACCCATGGGAAGTCACATCATCTTCACAGCCCTGAAGGTGCCTGGGCTGGGGGGTGATCAGGAGGAGCATGCAGACCCTCTGATTGTGTACTGAGGGCCTCAAGGTGCTGTAGCACATCCACCAAGTCTCTGTGGAGCTTCCTATGCACCAAACCCTGGACCTGACTTCGGGTGACAGGATCCTGTCTGTGTGTGCTCCTGGGGGAGTGAACACCATCCCCTGAGGTGGTTCCACCTGAAGGTAGTGCAGGACCAGTAGATGAGGAGGTATCAGGGTGGGTCTCAGATGTTATTTGGCATGGTAACATGGCCAGATGAGGTGGTAGAGGTGGTTTTGCTGGCAACTGTTTCCCAAACATGCTATTGTGTCACTGTTATAGAACATATGTGGGTAGTAATAGTCCACACATTCCCAGATTATGTCTAACAGGATGCATAGATATCCCCATTTGCACAAAACAACAGATGTGCAGCAGTCACATAGCAAACAGAACACATGCATATATGAAGCCATAGTGGCCCTTACAATGGCATGCAGGTGACATTATCCATAACAGGCCACCAATGATAGTGTTTCAACATGGAACATGACTACAAACACATTGCACAAATTGTTGTACAATACAATATATGTCCCAACAGTAAGTCTTCTGCAGACATACCCATTGAGTTGTGTGAGCAGATTGTTGTTACAGATATGCTGGGGGGGGGAGACAGAGATTTGTATTAACAACTATGATAACCTTGCAGTATGAGGTCCTCAGACCTGTTTCCCTCTTTATGTCTTTCAGGCAATATGTCCAGGGAACACCTGCCTATGTACACAGTGGATGAGAATGATGTCACCATCACATACCTGGTGCAGCACTACAACACCTTGTTTGGGTGTACAGCCCATGATTTGCAGGAGAGGACCGCCCTGTGGAATTATCTTGTCCATAGGGTAAACAACGTCGGTCTGTATAACTGCAGTTATGAGCAGGTCCGACATCGATGCACTGATCTACTCTGCCATGACCGTCGGCGTGTTGCTGCCATTAGGGGGGACCAGCTTACAACAGGGGGGTCATGCCATCCAGCCTCCCCTGACACATGTTGAGGAGCTCCTTGCCAGCCTCGGGGCACCTGTCTGCCTGCAAACACAACACCTGGTGGAGAGCATAGTAGAGATGGGTGCTACTCACTCAATGGGAGAGGAGCATACAGGTAAGGCCACAGGGCACATCAGTAGACCACTGTTGCATATACATCTGCATATGTAGAGTTAGCTCATGAATATGTGTGATGGAATATATATAGTCTGTTGCTGCGTTGTAGTAATAAACAGATGTGCATAATCTGTAGTATTGTGGGTTTGCATTGTTGATGTACTATAATGCTGCACCCACCCTGTACCAATGCCTCAGGTGTGGCTACTGACATCACATCTCTCACACAATTATGTAGGTCCCTCTGGTATACCTCCAGGGCAGCAACCTGTAGCTGGTGAATATGGTGCTGGTTCAGGTTTGCCAATACACCGGTCATGTTATGGCCATGGTATATTTCATGCACACATTTAACACATCTCCCCACAATGCACGCTGTACACGTTCATGTATTGTTGCTGTTAACTGCACTGCATCACAGTGGTCACCATGATGATGTATCTGAAGGGTATGTAAGACTCCTGTAATATAACTAACATTATGTCATTGCAAGATGTGTGCACAGAGATGAACATAAAGGTGGGACAAATGGCCTACAGTAGAGACATGTCTGAAACATCACCCTTATACAGTGCTACAACAGTGTATATACCACTATTACAATGGCAACTGTTTACAGCTCGACACTACAGCATATCACAATACTGCAGTCCACAACCATTACAACCTGCAATGTGATCCTAACATGAGCAATGAATGCATAATATGGAATCCTATGTTAGGACAGCAAATATGGGGAATACATACCTTCACAAACACTGGAAGCATATGTGTGCATACACTCCAGATAACATATAGTGGAAGCAGCTTTTGAGGTACTGACAGCATGCATTCTTCATGAGTATGGACCTTCCAGCAAGTACAGGTCCCCAATGTCATACCAATAAATGATCTGCTGTCCAAGATGTTTGGCCATCAAATGTGCCCATTTACCTGCAACAGAGGCAGCCATGGCTTGCACACATCTTACATGCCATGGCATGGATCCAATGCCCAACAGGTAGCACCCAGGAGTTGGACATGTATCCATACCTCACCATTGCATATACCATGGCAAACAGTGCAGACATTCATGTATGTGGCGAGGATGTATGGGACAGGATTAATGTAGAAAATAAACTGATGGCCATCCAAGGCAGATGATGCAATATGTTGCAAACTGGTCATGCAGGCTGCTAGTAACATGCCACAACACTGAGGGAGTTGCAGGAATGTCTAGCAAGTACTAGCTGTGCAGTACCCATATCAGCAATTGCCTGGACTCTGCATAAGTGTGGCCCATGGGTTAGGGTAATCAGATGGGACATTTGTACCACAGGAAACTTCAGCCAGGATTCTCTACAGGTAGCGTATGCATAACAGCAAAGGTCCCCAAAAGGCATGCATTGCAATGTGTACTGGTGTACCAAGACCACACTGGAAACTTACACAGTATCAATTAAGATACATGTGCTGCACAACCAAAACCTCACCCCACCTCAAGCCCACCAACTTCATCTGTACCTTGCAGGAGCCAGTGTACATCTGTATGTTTGCCATTCATTAGCAGGGACTAGGCTGGTACACATGGTGTTCAGTGTTTGGGACACTGCAAAATGACACACATGTGTAAGCCATAGTTGTCAAGCATCTGCAAAAAGGCTGAGGGTGGGGGGGAGGGTTGTCATCATGACATAACAGTGCAATGAAGCAGAGATCCAAAGAATGCTTAGAATGGCTTTATCTGCACACAGTCAAGGTCAGGATCTGTGTCAGACATAACCGTGACTCCACAACAATAGTGACAGCACTGTGTGACCTCCAAGGGATGTGCACATGAGTTGACCTTGCAATAATGCAGAGTTGGCGGACATTTGTAGGGCAGACTGACCAAATACTGGCAAATGCAGATGGCCCATGCCAGTATACCCCTGCCCGGAATAGTGACTGCTGTAGCACACATAACAGTAGGTGCAACAAACCATCGTGATAAGGGCATGCACACATATGCACCCACAGATTGTATGCATCTCAGTCAGCGTCTACACAACTAACACATTTGTTTGACACTGCATTTGATTGCACAGGTCATATGTCACATATCAGGTTTGTGTAATGTTAACATACGCAGTAATGTGGTCCCATGGCATATCAAGGAAGAGGGCCTCATATCAGTAAGGGTATGTACACTCCCCATAGCCATGGTAAGGTTTGGAGGTTGTCAGTGTAATTGTATTGTAATAGCCATGCATGCACTGCTGATGATGAGATCTTTAAATCAGACATCATGCATTCACAAATGACATCTGTCCTCATATCATCCCAGGTATATGTCGGACAAACACATAGGGGCTGTGAGCAGCAGAGCAAACATAACTGACACAATAATAAATATTCAGCAATGGTGTGTACACCTGTGAGGTATGGTGCACAGTACATGCCAGGGTTCCGAACAGGTGCACAACAATACTGTGTACATGGGTGCAGTGTGTTCCAGAGGAAGGGACATCACCTACTAACACAACCCATGCATCACAGAGATGTATAATGTTGCTAGCAGAGATTGACTATAGCTGCACTGCATGCTGTTGAGTGCCATATGTCATGCATGTTGACAGATGGGTAATAGGAAGTATGTGTGTGATATCTTTGTGCAACCTCACCTGTAAGTGTGTGTGTGTGTGCATGTGTGCGTGTGTGTGTGTGTGTGCGTGTGTGTGTGTGTGTGTGTGTGTGTGTGTGTGTGTGTGTGTGTGTGTTTGGGGTATTTTGTCTGTAATTGCAATCTGGTGGAGTGGAGGGGGGGTTGATGGATGTAGGATGTGTTTGTGTATGTGTGTGTGTGTGTGTGTGTGTGTGTGTGTGTGTGTGTATATGTTTGTGTGTGTATCCATGTATGCACATGTGTGAGTGTGGTGTTGTTCATACCTCTCAACTTCCTTTTGAAATCATGCAGTACATGGGCATGGGCAGACACATGAGACACCAGGAATACATTTCAGACATGTAATCTCTGGACAGCTGATAGTATAATAACGTCTATTGTATGAAACATGCATTGGGAGGGAAACTAGACACCAGGGATACTGTTTTAATTGCAATCAGCAGAAAGGTGAAAGAATACCCACGTATGCAGCACTACAGATACACTGGGAATTACTAGACAGACAAAACCAGAGAGTGTTTCCAATTATTACTGTAGTCCACATAAAAAGTTAATAGAGCAACAGATCTTGCATCTACTGAACAATAATTACATATGACGCCCCAGTACGTGACATCATTGAGTGACTGTAGTAGCCCATAACATATGGGGTCCATGGTCAAGATGTCTGGACAAACCCAGGGTGAACACTGGATGAAATCAGGGAGTCTTTGAAAAAAATGATTCCAATCAAGTCAAAGAGGTAAAGGAGTAACAGGTCATGTCTTGTGATCACTTTTCTAGGCAATTAGAAGAATGATACATTAATGATTGCTGTTATTTGACTGTAATTATTCAAGACTGATGCAGGATGGGGAACTTAAGAGAATATACCAGGGACATTCTGTAAACTCAGGGACAGGTAAGTAGCATGGTGGAATGTCAGGGTGTGTGTGTGTGTGTGTGTGTGTGTGTGTGTGTGTGTGTGTGTTTGTGTATGTAGGTGTGTATGTGTGTACTGTTAAGCAATGACCTACAGGTCTTAAAGTGTGTTTCTTATTTTCCCCTCACAGGTGGCGAGGTGGGTCAGGGTCCCTCCTGCAGGCAATCTGATGTTGGTATCCATACAGACACTGAAAATGATGATAGGTGTGTTGAGGCACAGCCAGAGTTGTCAGAGGCTGAAGCTGCACCATCATTTGACATCCTGCTGTTATCCACCCCATCCTCGCACACAGTCACAATGCCTATACATACCCCATCACCAGTGGCCATAGCAGTGGGACAGTTGGTGGTTGATGGCATGGGACAGGACAGTGTGGTATCAATGGCACATGTGTCTGGACACAGCAGCCATAGCTGGATGTCCGGCAGGGTACCACAAAGGCAGATGTACAGGGGTGCTCATTGGAGGGCTGCTGGTCATCATGCCCTGGCAGAAGTGCCACATCTGGTACCACCAAATGCATGTTTCAGGCTGTCATGGAGGTGTAGGCATGTATGGAACAGTACACTAGACAGGCTCTGAGGCTGCAGAGGGCTACTCATTCAGCTGTTACTGACAACATCTGTGATCTTGCAGGTGCCCTCCATTCTTTTTTCAGAGGTCATGGATAGATGGTTGGGTGAGATGGTGGGACTCCTCGACCGTGAAATGTCTGTGCTCGAGCATGTGGTGGGAGTGGTGTGACGACCACGTGGATGTAGGCCAGCAACACCAAAAGCTGGAGGTCAAAGTGGATGTGCAAGAACACGAAGCCGCTCCCGTATTGGCAGTACCAGCCCCAGCACTGCAGGGGGGGGGATGCTGTCCACACCACACCACAGCAGGCAACATGCACATGGCCCTGGCCAGTCCCAGGAGGGACCTGGTTCCAGCGCATATATGTCATCATCAGGGGAGAGTACCATATCGTGGCTTGTACCTGGATGTGCCTGTGGAAACCCTGGCAGGCACAGTTCTTGCGTCCATGGCCAGAGCGGGTGAACTGCACCCCCTGCCAGGTATGGTCTGCAGCTGTCCAACAAACACCTGTATAGGGCAGCCACATGGCAGAACTGTGTGCATGTATACTCACACACAATACAAACACAGCTAGGGCAACCCCATACCTACACACACCACATCACCATGGCCATATCAATAATTAAACCCCCTCACTCACACATATGGTGTCAAACGTAAGGCTCAGCCGAGGTCTCTGGCAAACCAACAACACACCCTGTGCATATGATGATACCTGTGCCACATTCCTGTCATCCATAACATATATGCAGGGACAGGCTAATATCGTTCTGATGCACACGGTGACTGTACTACAGTGTACCAATGTAATGTTGTGTAACATGTCAGCAGTAAAGTTTAATGCTTACATGTCAGGAAGTGTATCTGTCCAGACATTATGCATTATAGCTGTTATTAACACTGAGTGATTGTGGTCTCCATAATGTAACCCGTTTGTGTTGTAGGTGTCTATGTGTCAGCAGGAGGATGGTCTGCTGTTGTATCCTACAAGGGGTATGGCACTACAGTGACACCTTGGCTGTGCCATATCCTGGGTAAAGGTAAATACATACCACAGGTCTGTATAACAGTTACTGCATGTGCCACATGGCTGATAAGTCTGGGGGTGGTGTATACAGGTGAGTGCATGGTGGCTGCTGTCAGCAGCCCTTCTACAGTGGACAATGCTAAGTGTACTGGGTGGTACACACCACGTGTTTGTGTATAACACACACAGAGGCTTTAGTGTTGATGGGACATGTGCCGGTGGTACTATGGTGTAAAGACAGTATTGCCAGCACCCACACCCCACAGTAGATAATGTACACATTGAAACCCATGATAACACTCTGACATACCCACCATCACATATTGACCAGGACTGCAATACAACCCCTTGTCTATCCCAAGAGTGCTACTACAGGGATATGCATCTAATGCACATGCCGCAGGCATAGTAGGGTGATGCATTGTCATGCCTCTCCTATGGTCAGCAACATCACTATCCCTAATACTGTGTGGCAAGGCATATTATCTTAGGAGAATTTGGCCTCAGAATGCTGTACCCTACATATGTACACACATGCAAAAATACACACACTTGCCAGAACTCCGTGGGTATCCCATGCCTATCAACCCATTTGTACAACAGTGTTGTGCTGGTACTGCAAGGCCCAGGTAGCCCTTATAGAGAAGAGTGTAACAAGGTACATGTAATGTCTGGTACAGCAGCAGCCGCATCTAACTATGGCAATGGGAGTGTGGTGGGCGTGAAGGAACTCAGGATATTTTCAACTACAGGTCTACAAACACACAGACACTGATATTCTCAGTAATGCGCACATACACATTTGTGAGTACTGAGGTCCACTGGTGCAGGTGTTCATATGTGTGTACCAGGCTATTGTGCATGGAGAGATGGGAAGTGTGGGGG